>NC_060276.1:19288708-19588708 GCF_021613505.1 Equus quagga | reverse complement strand
AGCATTGGTCGGGGTCGTGGTCATACTAGGTTCCTAGGGCCACAGGCTTCAGAAACAACAGTAGCACCTCTAATCAGAAATCTGCAAGGATGATTCTCCAGGTGAAACAAATGAGATGCAAGTAAAGCTTCCCTAGGAGGCTGAACTGTTGAGCAAGGAGTGGCAGCAGTGGCCGCAGCAGCCAGTGAGGCACGGGCTAAAACAATGCCTCAGGATCTTGTTTGGGAATGGAAAAGTACAATAATGAGATCAGGAGCAGGGGTTGTGGAGAAGACAGGGCTATGAACTGGGCTTGCAGAGTTGTCAGCTGCAAAACGTGGGCGCCCTGCTCATAGGCGTGTGGAGGGAGTGACACGAACTGACTAATTAGGGAGTCTAATCTGGACGGCAAGAGAGGCTGTAGCACTGTTGGCAAGCATTGCTCGAAATCTATCATTTATAACAAGGATAGAGGATTTATCTGCATTATAAGCAGAAGAGGTCAGTACCAAATCCCAATTCCACAAATTACTATTTTAGTATTTCTAATCATAACATTTTAATTACGTTTTTGTCCATGGTGAAATTTCTGGTCACTGGTAGCATCACTCATTTTCTTTATTTGAGCAGAAGAAACTTAAAGAAACACAATAAAATATTTATTTTTAATAAATAGATGACACAGTTATCCAAGATAGATTCTACTTATCCTTTCATGCCCGGTAGGAGGAGAGCCATATGCTAATCTATGTATGGTGTTGTGGGCAGGAAGTGGAGAGGATAGATTGTGGATGTTCATAAGAGGCAATTTTGTCCCTCAGGGGACATTTGGAAATGTCTGGAGACATTTTTGGTTGTTACAAATGGTGGTGGTGGTGGTGGGGGGGTTGCTCCTGGCATCTTGGTAGAAGCCAGGGATGCTGCTAAACATCCTACAATGCACAGGACAGTTCCCACAACAAAGAATTATCCAGCCCAAAATGTCAGTAGTGGCAAGACTGAGAAATCCTAGGAGAGACGTGATGGAGAGGCAGGACAATCACTTTTATAATATTATCTTGTTTACTTAAAGCTATACTTGGGGGAACATGGTCATCTTCTGAGAAAAGGGAAAAACTCCATCCTTCCATTCTGCCCAAAGGGAACATGGCTTTTTCTCTGTGTGGGGATGCAGACCAGTGTGATGACTGTGCTGGAGACCCTGTGGGCCACAGTGGCCATGACAATTCTTGGTTGTGTCTCAGAGCTTGGCAGAGGCAACCATATACATATACCTCATCTGTGAAAGAGGTGACTATAGTTCCTGCTTCTTTCTTTTTTTTTTTTAAGATTGGCACCTGAGCTAACATATGTTGCCAATCTTCCTTTTGTTTTTCTTCTTCTTCTCCCCAAAGCCCCCCAGTACATAGTTATATATTCTAGTCATAGGTCTTTCTGGCTCTGCTATGTGGGATGCTGCCTCAGCATGGCCTGAAAGCAGTGCTAGGTCTGCGTCCAGGATCTGAACTGGCAAAACCCCAGGGTGCCGAGGCAGAGCATGGGAACTTAACCACTCGTCCATGGGGCCGGCCCCTACAGTTCCTGTTTCTAATCATTTAGATAGACAAAAGGAGTCCAAACTGTATGAGTGCTAATTGGATTTTCATTAGAGTTATAAGATGTGCATCCCTTGGTGTCTACATGGTGGAAGATGACAGCCACCTTATAGTGGCATAAGTTGATTTCACATGGAAAATAGACATCTTCATTCTCCTGTCACTTCTGTAATATTGTGAACATAAATTATTTTATATTTTCTTCTTCAAAAAGCATTTGAAGGGCCGGCCCTGTGGCATAGTGGTTAAGTTCGGCACACTCCACTTTGGTGGCCCAGGTTTGCAGGTTTGGATCCCGGGTGTGGACCCACACCACTCTTCATCCATGCTGTGGTGGTGACCTACATATAAAGTGGAGGAAGATTGGCACAGATGTTTGCTCAGGGCTAATCTTGCTCAGCAAAACAGAAAAAAAGAAGCATTTGAGGTGCGCACTGTTTAAGATGCCTACCTGAAACTTTCTTCCTACTGGAATTAGAAGTTAACAGTTGAAGATGGAGGGAGCAATATTGCTGTTAAAGCGATTTGTTATCCCAGAGGCAGAGGTTACAGCCTCATCACTTCACTGAACTGAATTATGAGCTTTTTTTACTGACTCCTCTTTCATAAACTTTTCATTTCTTCCTCCCTCTCATTTTAACTATTCTTATCAGCTCATCTTTTAAAAACTTTCTCTTGTGCACATTCTCTCATTCTTCAAAAAAAAAAAAAAGTCTTTTCTGCTCTCCTTTTAAAACTTCTCTTTCAATTCCTTTCCCTCCGTCTCTCTTTCTCTTCCCTTCCCTCCCCTGCTTCCCTTTCCCCTCCCCATCCCATCCCATCCCATCCCATCCTATCCTCTTCTCTTTTTTTTACTCTCTATTTACTGGCCTACTTTTAAAAAGTTTTTCATTTCTTCTCTTTCCCTTTCTAACTCTCTTTTATGTACTGACTTTTTACAAGTTTCCCCCTTTTTAAATCACTTCTATCTATCTATGCATGCATCTATCTATCTATCTATCTATCTATCTATCTATCTATCTATCTATCTATGTCTGTCTACCTACTTACCCAGCTACCATCTAGCTGTCATCCTTCTATCTATTTCAATTTTTATCTGACTTCTTTTAGATCTTTCTCCTTGTCCTCCACACTGTGCTTAATTTTCTTACTAGCTCCTTCTCTTAAACTTCTCTCTCACTTTCACATTCTCCCTTCTTTTTAATTTTACTATTTTCCTAACCTCACCCCTTTAAAAAGTCTTCTTTTTCTTTCCTTCCTCCTCCCTTTTTACCTACCTTCTATCTTTCTGCATTCATTACCGGTCTCTATGTCTCCTCCTTACCCTTTCATGTTCTCTCCCTCTGGATTTCTTTGTCCTTTCTTTGTGAGCCTACACTTTTGCCTTCCTTCCTGCTTCCCTCCCTTCCTCCCCCTACCTCCTGCCTTGCTTACATCCTTCCTCCTTTCCTCTCTCCCTTCCTTCCTACTCCTTTCTTCCCTCCCCCTATTCCTCCCTCCTTCCCTCCCTTCCTCTTATATCCTTTTTTCCCCACTGGTTCCTCTTTTAAACTATTTTTTTTCCTTCACTCTCTCTCATTTTATCTTTTTAATATTGTCTTTTTTACCAAGGTCTTTCCATATGAAATCCTGTCTACTTACCTATCTATCCATCAACCTACCTATCAGCCTACCAAACTAGCTAGCTGTCATCTATCCACCCATCTTTATTTCAGTGTATTTTAACTGACTTCTTTTTTAGATCTCTCTTTCTCTGTTCTCCACTTCCTCCCTCCTCCTTTCCCTTCCTCCCTCCTTTCCTTCCTACTCTCTTTTTTCCTCACTCCATTTCTTTCATGGTCTCTGTCTTTCTCTCTTCTTTTCCTGCCTGCGTGCATGCATACCTCCCTTCCTCTCTCCCTCTCTTTTCTTTCTTTCTTTCCTCCCTCCTTCCTCCCTATCACCTGCTCCCTTGTCCTTTCTTCCTTTCCTCATTTCTTTCTTCCTTCCTCCTACCTCCCTCTTTCCTTTTTTTATCCATCCACCCCATCCTCTGCCTCTTGTCTTCTTTCATTTGTTTCTCCCTCCTTCCATCCCTTCCTGTCACCTTCCTCCTTTCATCCCTCTTTCTTCTTCCTTCCTTCCCCTTTTCTTCTTTCCTCCCTCCCTCCTTCCTTCCATTCTTCTTTTACTTTATTTTTACTACAGCTTTTTAAAATTTCCCTTTCCCCCTCTCTCTTACTTTATGCCTTTTTCTTTTCTATCTTTACTATTGCCTTCTCCTTTTAAAAATGAGTTCTTTCTACCTATCTACCTACCTGGCTGGCTGGCTATTTATGCAGCTATCAATTATCTTTCTGTCTTTATTTTACTGACTTCTACTTTTTAAATCACACACACGCCACACAATTGTATTTGATTTTCTTACTGGTCCTTTCTCTCTCTCACATTCCTTCTCCTTCTTTATATAACTCTTTTCCCTACTGACTCAACTTTTATTAACTGTTCTTTCTCCCTTTTTTCTTCTGCTTTCTCCGTTCTTTCCTTGCTTCTACCCTCCCTTCCTTCTTTTACTAGCTCCTTTTAAGAACTTTCTCCCTTCTCTCACTTTCTATATTTTTCATCCTGTCTTACTACTGGATTCTCCTTTTTTGAAAGCCTATCTATCTATATATCTGTATTCTATCTATCTAATCGCCTAGCTGTCATCAATCTATATATCTTTATTTGACTCTAGTTTTAACTCACTTCTTTTTAGATCCCCCCTTTTCCCTGCCCTGTGCAATTGCACTTAATTTTCACCGCAGCCTCTCCTTTTAAATTCCTCTGTGTCTCTCACTCTCACATTCTCCTGCTTTTTTATCTTGCCATTTTCCCCAGCCTCATCCCTTTTTAAAATTCTTCACTTTCTTTACTACCTCCTTCCATCCCTCTCTTCCTTCCTTTCTTCCTTCTTCCTTCTTCATCCCTTCCTCCTCTCTCTTTCACTTCCATTGCCATTATTTCATTCTTTTTTGGCACTATGTTTTCTTATTTGCTCCTCCTTTTAGAACTTATTTCATTCACTTTCTCCCTGTGTTCTACTGGTTTTGCAGTGGCATTTCTTATTAACTCTTCCTTGTTAAACATCTTTATTTTCCTCTTTCC
Source organism: Equus quagga (assembly GCF_021613505.1). NCBI lineage: Eukaryota > Metazoa > Chordata > Mammalia > Perissodactyla > Equidae > Equus > Equus quagga. Next base: position 19,584,008 of record NC_060276.1, on the reverse strand, counting down.
TTTCTCTCTAACACTATCATTTTTGTAGTCTTTTCTTATTCATTCTTTTTTTATGTCTATGTCAAATTTATTATTGGCTCTTCTTTTTTAAACTTTTCTTTTTCTTTCTCTATTATGTAAAATCTTCTTACAGGCTTCTCATTTTTAAACTTTTCTCATTTTTTGTTCTCTATTTCTTTCCTTCCTTTTCTATCCTTCTATGACTTTCTCTTTTTTCTTTTATCTTTTTTGTGCACTTTATTTTTACTGGTTCCTTCCTGCTTGTGAAACATTCTTCCTCTCTTTCTGTCTTTGACTCTTTCCTTTTTCTTTCTCTTTTCTGTCTCTCATTCTATTTTTCTCTATTTTACATTTTCTTACAAATTATCCCATTTTAAACGTCTTCTCTTCATGTTTCCTCCTCCCTTCCTTCATTCTTTCCTCCTCTTATTCCATTTCTTTATGTCTTTTTCTTGTTCCCTTTCTGTATTTCTATTTCTCCTCTGTGCCTGTCTGCAAGCCTGCCTGCCTTCCTCTCTTCCTACCCTATCCCATCCTACCCTATCCTATCCCATCCTACTCTACCCTATCCCACCCTACCCTACCCTACTCTATTCTATCCTACCCTATCCTACCCAACCCTACCCTATCCTATCCCATCCTACCCTACCCTATCCCATCCTACCCTACCCTATCCCATCCTACTCTATCCTATCCCACCCTACCCTACCCTACTCTATTCTATCCTACCCTATCCTACCCAACCCTACCCTATCCTATCCCATCCTACCCTACCCTACTCTACTTTATCCTATCTTACCCATCTTCTCTCTTTCTTTTACTCTCTTTGTACTGGCCCCTTTTATTATTATTTTTTATTATTTTTATTTTTTTCAAGGAAGATTAGCCCTGAGCTAACTGCTGCCAATCCTCCTCTTTTTGCTGAGGAAGACTGGCCCTGAGGTAACATCCGTGCCCATCTTCCTCTACTTTATATGTGGGACGCCTACCACACCATGGCGTGCCAAGCAGTGCCATGTCCACACCCAGGATCCGAAGTGGTGAACCCCGGGCCGCCGATGCAGAAGATGCGCACTTAACTGCTGCGCCACCGGGCTGGCCCCTGTACTGGCCCCTTTTAAAAACGTTTTTCATTTCTTCTTTCCCTTTCTAACTCTTTTACTATCTTATGCACTGACTTTTTTTTTTACTGGATTCTCCTTTTTAAAATAAGTTCTTTTTATCCATCTATCTATTTATCTATCCATCCATCATTTATCTATCACCTATCTATGGTTTTATTTATATTTTATACACCTACCCACCTATCTACCTGCCTTCCTATCTAACTGTCGTTCATCCATCTTATTTCACTGTTAGATTTTAACTGACTTCTTTTTAGATTTCTTTCCCCACTGTCCACAATTGTGCTTAAATTTCTTACTAGCTGCTCCTTTTTAAACCTCTGTCTCTTCTCTCACATTCTCCTTCATTTCTTTTGTTTTACTCTTTCCTACAGACTAATCACTTTGAACAACTTTCTTCCTTCTCACTTCCTCCTTTCTGTCTTGCCCCTTCCTTCTTTTCTTCTTCCTTTAACAGCCTTTTTCTGTGTCTTTTCTAGCTCCATTTCATTCACTGTCCTCCTCTCTGTCTTTCTTTCTCTGTTCCTTCCTTCCCTTCTTTCCTTCATCCCTTTATCTCTCCCTCACTCTTGCCTTCTTCCATTCCTTCCTCCCTCTCTTCCTTCCCTCATTCATACCTTCCATTCTTTTTTTTTTTTTTACTGGCTTCTGTTCTTAAAGATTTTTCTTTTCATCTCTATTTCTTTCTTTCTTTTTTTTTAAGGATTGGCACCTGGGCTAACAACTGTTTCCAATCTTCCTTTTTTTATTTTTTTCCTGCTTTATTTCCCACCCCCCCCTCCCCCCGCACCGGTACATAGTTGTATATCTTAGTTGCAGGTCCTTCTACTTGTGGGATGTGGGACACCGCCTCAACGTGGCCTGACGAGCGGTGCCATGTCCACGCCCAGGATCCAAACCCTGGGCCGCCACAGCGGAGCGTGTGAACTTAACCACTCGGCCACGGAGCCGGCCCCCCTCATCTCTATTTCTTTTGTTCTAACTCTTTACATCTATTTTGTATGGTCTTTTATATTGGCTTATGCCTTTTAAAGTCTGTTCTCTCCCCCTACCCCAGGTGTCTATCATTATTTTACTGTCTTTTAAAAAATATTGACTACTACTTTTTAAATCTCCTCCCCATCACACAAAACTGTACCTCGTTTTCTTATTGGCCTTCTCTCTCACATTTTCTTATTCTCTTTTATTTAACTCTTTTCCCTACTGATTCATCATTTATAAACTACTTTTCTTTCTTCCTTCTTTTCTACTTTCTTTCCATCATCCCTTTCTCCATCTCTCCTTCCCTTTCTCCCTCCCTCCCTCTCTCCCTTCCTTCCACCTTTCTACCTTCATTACCTGTCTCTATGTCTCCTTCTTACTCCTTTCACTCTCTCCCTCTGGATTTCTTTGTCTTTTCTTTGTGAGCCGGCACTTCTGCCTTCCTTCCCTACCTCCTCCATACCTCCTCCCTTCCTTACATCCTCAGTTCATCCCTCCCTTCCTTCTCTTTCTTCCTACTCCTTTCCTCCCTTCTTGCCTCTATTCTTGTTATACTCCTTTCTTTATTGGTTCCCCTTGTAAACTTTTTTCCCTTCACTCTCTCTCTTCCTATCTTTTAATATTATCTCTTGTACCAGGCCCTCCTTATAAAACCCTGTCTACCTACCTACCTAGTTTTCATCCATCCATCCATCTTTATTTTTAACTGACTTCTCTTTAGATCTCTCTGCCCTCCACTCTACCTTCCTTCCCTCCCTCCCTTCCTTGCTCATACCCTTTATCTTTTCTTATTCTATTTCTTTCATTGTCTCTCTTTCTCTCTTCTTTCCCTGCCTGCATGCAAACCTTCCTTCCTTCTTCTCTCTTCCCTCCCTTTTGCTTTCTTCATCCTTCCTTCCCTCATTTCTTTCTTCCTTTCTCCTGCCTCCTTCTTTCTTCTGTCTATCCATCTGCCCTGGCATCTCTCCCTTCTGTCTTCCTTCATTCATTTCTCCCTCTCTTTCCCCTCCCTCCTTCCTCCTTTTATCCCTCTTTTCTTCCTCCCTCCCTCCTCTTTCTTTCCTTCCTTCCTCTCTCCTTTCTTTAATTCTTCTTTTTCTCTCTTTTTACTACTCCTCTTTTTAAACTTTTTTCTTTCCTTCATCTCTCTTTCTTTATACTTCTTTGTCCTGTCTTTACTACTACATTCTCCTATTTAAAATCAGTTCTTTCTACCTACCTACCTGCCTAGCTGGCTGGCTAGCTATACAGCAATCAATCATCTTTCTTTCTGTCTTTATTGTACTGTCTTTCTTTACTGACTTATACTTTTTAAATCTCTCGCACACCACACAACTGTACTTGATTTTCTTACTGGTCCTCCCTCACACTCTCATGTTCCTTTTCCTTTATGTAACTCTTCTCCTTACTGACTCATCCTGTATAAACTTTTCTTCCTTCTTTCCTTCTGCTTACCCGCTTCCTTTCTTCCTTTCTGCTTTTACTGACTTCTTTTAAAAATTTCTTTCCTTCCCTCTCATTTTCTATATTTTTGGTCCTATCTTACTACTGGTTTCTCCTATTTGAAATCCTATCCATCTATCTATGTATCTATCTATCTTCTATCCACCTACCTACTGCATAGCTGTCATCAATTTACCCACCTTTATTTTACTCTATTTTTTACTTCTTTTTAGATCTTTCTTTCTCTCCCTGCCTTCTTCACTTGTACCTAATTTTCACAGTAACTCCTGCTTTAAACTCCTCTCTGTGTCTCCTACTCTCACACTCTGCTACTTTTTTAATTTTATCAATTTTCCTAGCCTCATCCCTTTCAAAATTTTCTTTCTCCTTCCCTCCCTCCATCCCTTCTTTCCCCTTCCTTCCATCTTTTCCTCCCTTCCTAAACTCTTTCTTACCTGCTTCTCTTTTAAACTTTTTTCCTTTCTTTCTCTGTTCTACAATGCCTTCTATTTATCTATTTTTACAGTCCTTTTTTTTTTTTACTGGCCTCTACTTTTAAAGTCTAGTCTTTTTTTAATCTATGTATCTATGTATCTCTGTACTTATTTTATTTTACTGTATTTGTTATCTTACTTCATCTTTTTAGATCTCTTTCTCTCAGGCTGCTTTTCACAACTGTACTTAATTTTTCACTACCTCCTACTTTTCAACATCCTCTCACTGTCATCTCACATTCACATTTTTTTTCTTTTTATTTTTTCCTATTTCCTAGGAACTCATCTCAGAACTTCTTCTTTCCAGCCCCGTTTCTTCCTTTCATCTGTCTACTTCCTTTCTTTGTTTCGTCCTTCCTCCCTCTCTTTGCCCCCTTCATATTTCCTTCCTTCTCTTGTTTCTTTCGTTATTAATGTTTTTCTTTCCTTTCTCCATCCTCTCCCTCAATGCCCTTCCTCCCTCCACCTTCCTTCATTCCCTTCTCACTCTTTCTGCTTCCTTCCCTCCCTCCTCTGTCTCTCCCTTATCTGTCCCTCCTTTGTTTTCTTTCCATTCTTTTACTCTCTTTTAAAACCTTTTTCTTTCCTTTCATTTCTCTTTCTAACTCTCTTTCTATTTTTTTTTTTTTACTGGCTTCTGCCTGTTAATGTCCTTTCTATATGTGTGTATGTATGTATGAATCTATCTATCTACCTACCTATCTAGTTTTCTATCTCCTTTCTTTTCTTTCAGTCAATCACGTATCTTCCTTTGTACGTATCCATATACCTCACTGTCTATCTAGCTATAAATCATCTATGTTTATTTTAGTGTCTTTTTAATGACTTCTACTTTTTAAATCTCTCCCACACCACACAGTTGTACCAGATATGCTTACTGACTCCTCCCTCTTACTCTCACATACTCTCTCCTTCTTTAATTAACTCTTTCCTACAGACTCATCTCTAAACTTTTTCTCTTTCATCCCTCCTCTCTGTCCCTCCTCCCTCCTCATCTTCTCCCTTATAGTTTTTAAAAAGCTCTGCTCAAAAAAAATTTTTTCTCTCTCTTCTGCAACTCTCTTTTTATGTACTGCCATTTTTACTGGCTTCTATTTTTTAAATCTGTTCCCTATCTATCTAATCTTCCTATCTATCTTTATTTTACTGTATTTGTTAACTACTTTTTAGATCTCTCTCTCCTGTCCATGACTGTACTTAATCTTCCCACTACCTTCTCCTTGTCAGCATCCTCTCACTGTCACTCATGTTCACATTCTTTTTGTTACTCCTTTTCCCAGAGACTCTTCCCTTATAACATTCTTTTTTTCCCTGTCCCTTCCTTCTCTTTGTCCACCCCTCCTTCCATCCCTTTCTTCTCAATTTCTTTTACTCTCATTATATTGGCTACTTTAAAAATTTTTTCCTCTTTCTTCTCACATTATTTTTTGTCCTGTCTTTACTATGGGTTTGTCCTTTTAAAAATCAGCTCTGTATGTATCTGTGTATCAACAGATGTATGTAAGTGTGTATGTATGTATTGATTGATCCATCTATCTAATTTCAATGTATTTTTAAACTGACTTCTTTTTTAGATGGCTCTTTTGCTTTCTGTGCTCCATATTGTACTTAATTTTCTTACTAGCTACTCCTTTTCAAACTTCTCTGTCTCTCTCTCACATTGTCTCTCCTTTGTTATCTTAGCACTTTTTCTAGTCTCATCCCTTTTAAACTTCTGTTTCTCTGTCTTTTTCCTTCTTCCTTCCCTCCCTCCTTTCACTCTCTTTTTACTGGCTCTTCATTTTGAAACTTTTTTCTTTCCTTCTCTCTCTTCTATAGCTCTCTCTCCCTTTCTTGGATGTATTGCCTATTTTACTGGCTTCTACTTAAAGTCTGTCCTTCCTTCCTCCCTCCCTCTCTTTCTTTTTATATCTATATACCTACCTACATACATAGCTTCATACTTACTTAGCTACCTATCCAGCTGTCAATCATCTATCTATCTTCATTTTACTGTCTTTTTGTACTGACTTTTACTTTTTAAATTTCTCCCCTACCCCACACAATTGTACTTAATTTTCTTACTGTATCCTCCCTTCCAAACTCCCTTCTCTCTCTCCTTGTTTATGTAATTCTTTTTGCCCCTGACTCATCCTTTATAAACTAATTTCCTCCCTTCTTCTCTCCCTCCCTTCTTCCTATACTCTTTTTGACGGGCTTCTCTTTTTAAACTTTCTCTTTCCTTCTGTCTTTTGTAACTCTCTCTCTTTCTTCTTTTGTACTGCTTTTAAATGACTTCTCTTCTTAAGGTCCATTCTTTCTTTCTACCTATTTATTTATCCATCTTCATTTCACTTTACTTTTAACTTAATTTTACTTTTTGAATATCCCCCTATCCTCCACAATTGTACTTGATCTTCATACCTGATTTCTTTTCAAACTCCTCCACCATTCTCTCACATTCTTTTTATTTTTCTCTACTTCCTACTCACTAGTCTGATTTAAACTTCATTTTCTTCCTTTTCATTCTTTGTTCCTTTGTTCTTTTATTCTCTTTCTCTTTCTTGATCCCTTTCCTTCTCCCTTTGTCCTTCTCTGCCTGCCTGACATCTTTCCTTTCTTCCCTTCCTCCTTCCTTTCTCTTTTTTTCTTATACTATTTTTTACTGGTTCCTCTTTTTAAAACTATCATCTACCAGTACACCCACTCAGCTATCTAGTAATCATTAATTTTTATTTTACTGTATTTTTAAACTGACATCTACTTTTTATATCACACACAGAAAAAAGTATATTTGATTTTCTTAAAGACTAATCTTTTCAAACTCCCCTCTTACTCTCATATTCATCTCTTTTTATTTTCCTCTTTTTCTTACTGATTCATCCATTTTAAAGGTCAATTTGTTTATTTTGGTTTTTGTTTTTCTATGTCTTTCTTTCATTCTTTTTCTCTCTCTGCCTGTATAGTCATGTACTGCATAATGATGTTTTGGTCAATGACAGACCACATATACGATGGTGTTCCCATAAGATTAGTACCATATAGGCTAGGTGTGTAACAGGCTATACCATCTAGGTTTGTGTAAATCCTGCAGGGGAGGAAGAAATTTTCCTCTACGCTTCTAGGTTCTTCTGCCTGGTCTAAGAATTAAATTGACATGAGACAGATTAACAGGAGAAAAACAAATTTTAATAACATGTAAACATGGGAGAAACCCAGGAAAACTGAGTAACTCGCCAAAATGACTGATGCTCTCACCCTAAATACCGTTCTCAGCTAAAGACAAGAGAAGAAGTTAGGGGTGGGGAGAGTCAAGGACTTCAAAGAAAAGAAGATAATTCACAGGTAGGTGAAAAGGAACAAATGTTTGGAAAACAAGTGTTTGAACACATGGAAACAGAGAACACAGAGGGAAGGCCAACAAACAGGCTTTTCTAATTTCCTCCCCATCTACCACCTAGTTCATGTGAAGCTAAGGTGATAGCTGCTTCCTGAGATATGTTTTTTTTTTTAATCCGAATTTAGGCAGTTAAGGGGGAGGTAAGGAGAAAAACTTTCTGAGTCTTTTGTTTCTTAAAAATAATCAGCCTAAAATAATCTCATGTTAGAGATACATTTTGGGGTGGCAAATTTTGCTCCCCTTCAGTACACTCTATGATGTTTGCACAATGATGAATTCGCTTAAGGAGGCATTTCTCAGAACATATCCCCATTAAGCAATGCATGACTGTAAACTACCAACTTCCTTATCTCCTTCCTTCTTTCCTTCCCTCCCCTCTCCCTCCATCCCTTCCCTTGCCAAATTTTCCCTCCCTCTCCCTTTCCTTCCTTTCTCCCTGCTTTCCTTCCTTCTCCCTCTCCCTTCCTCCCTCCCTTCCCCTTTCCTTCTTAAACTGTTTTTTACTGGCTCCTGTTTAAACTTCTCTCTCTCTTTTTCTCCCTCTTTCTCCCTCATATGCTTTTTTACTAGATTGTCCTTTTAAAATTCTATCTACCTATATGTCTACCTATCTACTTGCCTATCATCCTATGTACCTATCAATCATCTATCCTCATTTTGCTGTATTTTTACTGCCTTAAAAAAATCTTTCTCCTCCCCTTTCCCAACTGTACATGAGTCTCTTACTTTAAAATCTCTTCCCAATTCCCTTCCTCTATTCTCTTCTGAGTCTCTTTAGCTCTCCTTTCTTTTACTCTTTCTCTTTTCTTTGCCTGCTTGCATGCTTGCCCCCCCCCCCCCCCCCCTTTCCTTCCTGTCTGGCTCCCTGACCTTATATTCTTCACTTACCTCTCTTTCTGTCTCTCCCTTTTTCCTTCCCTTTGCTGGTCCTATTTTTCTGACTTATGTGTTTAATTTTTTAAATGTCTGTTTACCTGCATTCCTATCTATCAATCATTGATATATCTATCTTATTTAATGTTCTTTTTTGGGGGGGTTTTTTAAAATCCCCTGCCCCCCCATAGTGGCCTGATTTTCATACTGGCCCCTCCTTTTCAATCGCCTCTCCCTATTTCTATCACTCTCATTAGCTTTGTCTCCTTTATTTTACTCCTTTTTCTACTTAATCATAGCATTTAAACTTCTGTATTTTGTTTTGTCTCTTCCCTCCCTTCCTTCTTTGTTCCCTGGGTCTTTCTTACTCCTTTTCTTTCATACTCTGGATTTCTGTTTTCTTTGCCTGAATGAATGCATGCATCTTGTCCTTCCTTCTTTGCTTGATTTTACTGTATTTTTACAGGCACCTATTTTCACACTTTTTTGTTTCCTTCTTTCTCCTTTAAGCCTCTCTTTTTCTATTGTCTTTTTTACTGGCATCTTTTAAAATTCTCATCTATTATCTATCTATCTGTTATCTATCTATCTACCTACCTACCTACCTACTTACCTATCTATCTATCTATCTATCTACCTATCTAACTGTCTATCTTTTACTGTCTTCTTCAATGGCTTCTACTCTTTAATCTCTCACCCCTACAATTGTACTTAAGTTTGTTACTGGCTCCATCTTTCCAAACTCCTCTCTCTCGCTCTCAAATTCTTTCTCCTTTAATTTACTTTTTCCTACTAACTTATCCTTTTTAAACTTGCCTGTTTACCTTCCTTTCCTCCCTCCCTCCTTCCCATCTTTTTTAACTCCCTTTTTTCCTGGCTCCTGCTTTTAATTTTTTCTTGTACTTTTTTTTTTTTTTTTTACATTTTTACTGGTACTTCCTTTTATAGTCTTTCTGTCCACCTGTCTATCTATCTACCTGTTTAACTATAAATTGTCTATCATTCTATCTATATTTTAGGGCTTGTTAAAAATTATCATTGCTTTTAATCTCTGAATTTCTTTCACATCCAAAGACAGTGGTACTTGATTTTCTTACTGGCTCATCCTTTTCAAACACCTTTCTCTCTCATTCTCATATTTAATCTCTTTATTTTACTTTTTGTATTGACTTGTCCTTTTTTCTCATTCACTCTTTCCTATCTCCCTTCCTCTCTCTCCCTCCCTTCCTTCATTCCCTTTGTATCTGTCACTCTATTAGTCCCTTTCTTTAACTGTCTTTCTTTTTGGCTTTGCCTGCCTGCCTTCCACCCTTCCTCTTCTCCCTTCTTCCTTTCTTCTTTCTCATTCACCTGCCCTTCCTTCTACCCTGCCTTCCCTCCTCCTTCCCTCTACACTCCCTTCCTTTCTGCCAGCCTTCCATTCATCTATTCTCTTTTTATCGGCTCCTCTTCTTAAACTTTTTATTCCTTCTTTCTTTTTAACTCTTTTTTGTACTGTCTTTATTGCTGGCTTCTCCTTTTAAAAGTCCATTCTATCTATTTCTAAATATCTGCATCCATCTATCTATCACCTAACCAGCCAGCAGTCATCTATCATCTTAATTTTACTGTATTTTTACTGAATTTCACTTTTTAAATGTCTCTCTATCCCTGCAATGTATTCACAATTTTACTTGATTTTGTTGTGTGCTCCCTCTTTTCAAACACTTTCCTGTCTCTCACTCTCACATTGTCTCTTTCTTCTTTTCTATTTTATTCTTCTTTTTCCTAGTTATTCATCCCTTTTATACCTTTTCTTTTCTTTCTTGACCTCTTCCTTCTTTCCTTCTTTGATTCCTTCCTCCCTCTCCCTTTCTGTATGCCTCTTGAGGACCTTCTCTCACACTCTTTCTGGCTTTTCTGTCTTCTTTACCTGCTGGCCTGCAAGCATTTTTCCTCCCTCCCTCCCTCCCCTGTTTCCCTCCTTCCTCTCCTCCTTCTCACCATTCCTCCCACCTGCCCTCCACCCTCCTTCCCTCCCTTCTTTGTCTCTCATTACTCTTTTCCTTCTTATCTTTCTCCCTCTAACTGCCCTGTCCCCTCCCTTGCAGCCTCCCTCTCTCCTCGCCTTCTCCCTGCCTTCTTCTACTCTCATCTTACTGGCTTCAGTTTTAAATTTTAAACTCTTTTCTTTCCTTCTATCTCTCTTTGTAACTCTTTCCTTTTTTGTATTATCTTTTTTACTAGCTTCTTTTTACCTTCCTACCTATATCTACCTGCTTATCTAGCTATCAAGTAATCTATCCATCTTCATTTTACTGTATTCTTTTTACTGCTTTATTTATTTATTTTTTGGTGAGAAAGATTGGACCTGAGCTAATATCTGTGCCAACTTTCCTCTATTTTGTATGTGGGTTGCTGCCATAGCATGGCTACTAACGAGTGGTGTAGGAACGGAACCTGGGCTGCTGAAGTGAAGTGGGAGAATGCTGAACTTAACCGCTAGCCCACAGGGCCGGCCCCTACAGTTTTTTTATTGGTTCCTTTTCAAGCCTCTCTCTCACACAATCACATTCCCTCTTCTTTTTTATTTTACTCTTTTTTCCTACTGACTGATCCTTTTTTTAAAATTTCTTTTTCTTTCCTTCCTTTCCTCCTTTATTCCCTTTTTCAATATCTCCTTCTCACTCCTTTTCTTTACTCTCTTTTCTTTGCTTGCCCGCATGCCTGCCTTCCTCCCTCTCTCCCTTCACTCTCCCTCCCTCCATATTTTATTCTCTTTTTACAGTCTTCTCTTGTCCAACTGTTTTCTTTCCTTCTCCCTCTCTCTCTTTCTCTCTCATCTTTCCTTCTATCTTTTTTTGTCCTGCCTTTTTACTGGCTCCTCTTTTTTGACCTCATTTTATTTACCTACTTTCCCTTTATGTTTCTTTTATCTCCCTCTTTCTCTCTCCCTTCCCTCCCTTCTTTCTCGATTTTCTTTCTATATTTTCCTGTACTGCCTTTCTTACTGGCTACCAGCTCTTCCTTTTTAAAGTCTGTTCATATTTTATGTCTTTCTCTCTCTCATTTAAGGTTACTGTCTTTTGTTACTTTTTAAATCTTTCTCTTTCTTTCTTGTACTATTCTTTTTTTCTCTCCCTTTTGCTCTGTCTCTAATACTCCTCTTTTCATTTTGCTCTTTGTCTTTTTTCTTTTTTGCTTTATTTCCATATTTCCTTTTACTGCCATTCTTACTGCCTCCTTCTTTTAATATTTTCTTTTCCTCCTGTTCTCCCCCTCCTACTGTGTCCTTTTCTTTCATTCATTCTGTTTTCATTGTACTACTTTTTCTTACTGACTTCTCCTTTTTAGTGTCTATCTATCTTATCTATCTTTGTCTTCTTTTACTGACTTCTTATTTTTCATCTCTCTCTGTCACCTCTCCTCCCGATTGTATGTGATTTTCTTACTAGCTCCTCTTTTTCAAATTCTTCTCTCTCACTCTCACATTCTTTTTATTTTACTTTTTCCTACTGACTTAGCCTCTTTAAACTTCTCTCTCTCCCTACTCACTCTTTCCTCCTGTGTTTTTTTCTGTCTTTTTCTTGCTGCTTTTCTTTCTCTCTCTCTTTTCTTTGCCTGTTCGCCTTTCTTCCTTCTTCTCCTTGTCTCTCTTATTTGTTTCATTGCCTTTGTCTTCCTCCCACTCCTGCATCCTATGTGTGTGTGTGTGTTTTCTTAACCGGCTTTTTCTGCTCAATTTTCTTTCCTTTTCTCTCTTATTCATTCATTCATTCTCTTCCTCTCCCTCTCTCCATTTCATTCTTTCTTTTTGTACCATCTTTTCTTACTGCCTCTTCTTTTTTAACCTTTTCTTATTTTTTTCTATTTCTACTTCTTGCTTAGTGTATTTTAAATGTCTCTTATCTCCTTTTTTAAAAAACCTGTTTTTCTTTCTTTCTCTTACTAGCTTGCTCTCTGTTTTGTATAATCTTTTCTTACTGATCCTTAGTTAAATTTTTTTCTATATTTCTCTCTCATTGTCTCCCTCTTTGCTCTAATCTATTATTTTGGTAGTGTTTTCTCTTAATGGCTCCTTTTCTCTCTCTCTCCCTCTGTATCTCTCTCTCTCTCTCTTTTGCTCTCTCTGTCTTACCTTTTTTTTTGGTACTGTTTCGCCTTACTGTCTTCTTTTTAAATCTACAGTAAGGCAGTCTTGTCTACTGAGACACTTTATAGAAGTGTTTAATTTGTTATAATGTATATAATGTAATAATATTGTGTATATATGTGTGTGTGTGTCTGTATATTCTTTACAACTTGAGCTGTAACTGGGAAATGCCTTGCACAGTGCCTGGCACAGGTAGTGTGAGCTTCTAGGATTTTCCATTGCAAGGGCCTTGTGACTTCACTGTATAAGCACACAGAGGGGTTTCACAGAGCCACCAATAATTAATATAGAGATATGCATGTTCTACTTGGCTATTTTGTCTTTTATTTTCTTTCTCTCACCTTCTGTTTCATCTTGTCCTTTGCTTTCAAATGTAATTCCCACCTGTTTTACTTTCTTAAGCTCATTCATTTGCATTTTTTGTAAATGATAAGCGATTTTTTTCTCTAGAAGTCCTTGTTTCTAAAATATTAAAAAATATACATTTAATATGTTAAAAAATTTAATATCAACTTGCCACTGGAAAATGCAAAACAGATATTTCAAATATGATGATATATTTGAAGGGAGCCCTTATTTCTGCCTTAAGATTTCTAAAGTCATAATGAGTACAAAGCTAGGAAGGTAGTAGGGTAAGTTTCCTTTTGTTGTCCAGCATGAAGAATATATTTTAACAACTAAATCCAATTTAAATCATTGCCTACTTTCTGGAGACTGGTCCTATTTCAGACCAGCCTGGGTCTCTCCATGAATAGCTATCCTTATAAGTTGAGGCCACTTCTGACAATTCACGCTTTTATATATAAAAATTGGCAAAAGTTTTTTCTCAAATAGCCTAAGTTATTGGTAAAAGCTCACTTGACCTTCTGGTGAGTTTCTTGTCTGGTTTTTCGACGTTGTTCCTCAACTCTTGCTTTTCTTTTTACTTCTTCTTCAATCTTTGACAGAAGTAACATTTCTTTTTTCTTCCATTCCTAAGGAGCACAATTTTAAAGTGGTCAGCAGGAGTTCTCTTTCATAATCCTTTTTTTGTATTTTACCAATAAGCAACTTAGATCAAATCAAGGGCCTTACGGAAATCCAGTCAACCATAATGAAAATCTTACATTGGCTTTAGAATGGGGTTATCTTACTTTTTTTTTATTGGGAATGTGTTGGTGGATGCAATGAAATGGCAAAAGGAAGGACGTGATTTTGATATTGGAAACTTAATTCAAGCATAAGCCTAGTTACAAAGATGGCTCTAAAAAGATGCTGGCAAGAGGGTTCTCTCTTATGGACTCAGTTGGGTACGGTATATGTAATCTGTTGCCCTTAAGTGTATTTTGACAGAGAAGCTAAACGAATAGCCTTGGTTGAATTTTGAGGAATGAGAACACAGGCATGATTATTTTTCATTAGACATGAATTCTAAAACTTTAAGAGCAGATGAGGTGTGACTGTAATGTAATGGATATATAATTTGTGGTATCAATCTCACTAAAGCTTGTCTATTATAACAGTGATAAAAGATTAATAGTGTGTTATGATTTTTTAAAAATTATTGTTATTTTAATAGCAGGTTTTTTAGACTGAAATAACTTTGGGTAATATAGTGGGACTGCTAAAAATGTTTATAAATAAAACAATTATACAAAATTTCCCCATCAATATTTAAAATTTGGTTTTTCTCACCTCCTCAATTTGTCTTCGGAGTCTAAGTTTTCTTTTAATGTGGTCCCGATGTCGTCTTTCTTCTTCCTTCATCTGGAGTGCACTTTGCTCTTCTGCCATGTGCTCAACCTTGTCTAATTCCCTACTAATCATATCTACATATCTACATAAAAGTGCAAATATAAGTGAAGGTAAATTGAGTCTTTCCCTTATGATGGTACTATCTATTTTGATATCCTCCAACCACTTTCTCGGTTGCTTCTGATTTCTTAAACTACAGGAAATGTACACTTTTTCAGGGGCCTTTAAGCTAGCCTTATCCACCAACTCACCATGCTTTACACATTTTACCCGACTCTGTTACACAAGTCTCTGTTATTGTGGTTGGGACAACGGTAAAATGTGGAACGGAGTGATTACAAGCATTTTACACAGAGATTATTCATAACTGAGTAGTTTGGGGCACATGAGTTTCCAAAGACAGCTGAAATCTGTAATTCTCAAGTCCTTCAATGACTTCTGATGTAACAGATAGGTCTTCAGACCACCAGTCTGGGACTCTGGTGGATCAGTAATTATTCTGGCATATCATGACATGAATTCATGGAATATAAGAGGCAGGTGATAGAGAACTGGCCCTCACCTCTGATAAAGGAGAAAGAGAAAGAACTACAACTCATCCCTTTGCCTTCTGGGGCATGGGCTTGGCCTCTGAATGGTAACATTGAATGTGTGTGGTAATAGCTGAACATACACAGTTGGTTGGGGAATAACACTGTTTGTACTAGCATCAGATAACGTTTTAGCAACTTGCCCTTTTTGACCTTGCAGTGATTTCCTTAAACTTAAGTTTGAAACATGCTAAAGACACCTTCTCTTCCTCTGCTACTATGGACTTGGGTTTCCCAAGCTCAGGGATTTGTACTTTGGATTTATTTTTCAAACATCAGTTTGGCTTACCTCTTGGGCTCATGGCGACTCCAATTTCTCAGGTAGAAACTCTCCTTCCTAGCCTTGGTACCAAGATTCCCAATACCTGTTACCTCTTAATCTCCTTTCCTTTCTCTCCACATTGAAGACTATAGGGAGTTAAAAAGAGTCTAATACTTTTTTTCACCCTGCTTTCAATTCTTTCTAGTACTTTTACAACTTTCTGGGTTCCACAAAATATGCATTAGCTTCAATCATACCTGTTCTTTATTAACAGCTCTTCATCTGGTGTTACTCTTGGACTTTCCTGTAACAGCCATTTTTGGAACTGTGCATTTTCATAATTTTCATAGGCTCTCTTGGTTTCGTACAATTTATTTACTTGATTTTTAATCATTGTCTGAGAGGAAAAAAAGAATTAAGTTTTTATATTGGCCAGAAATAAACCTGTCCTTTCATATGCCTTCTTATGTTTAGGGCTTGGTAAACTTCCTGTACTTTACAAATGGTTAGTTCTGTTAACCTGCATTAAAGCCTAGAGTGGCTCCATTCCAGACAAGTTAAAACTTCTCTCTCTGTAAATGAAAGACAAAGGTCTCATTTTTATCTCTTATAGATCTCTAGAGATCTTATTTGATTTGTTACCTTAATACCTCTAGGTCAGAATATTATAAGAAAGTATTCTGCAGAGGACCAAACCTTTCTTTCAAACTTTACATAAAAAATTTTTTACAGACCCTAAAAAAAGCAAATTTGAGTATTTAACTTACTTGTTTTCTTATATAGTTTCTTTCAAAGTCTAGTTTTAAACTGGTCAGATACTGCCTGTATTTATTCAATTCCTTCAAGGTACATACAACCTATAAAAACAAAAACAAATACCTAAATAAAAAGTTGTAACAATCTTAAAACTTTCCAGAGAAGAGAGTCATAAGAACATTCATTTTAGTAATAATTTTGGGATCAAGGGTAATAATAGTACATTTTGGTAACAATTTGGAAGACAGTATCTCTCTATAATCATTGTTATCACCAGGAAATTTCTATCTAAATAATATTATTTCAATAATATGGTTCACATCATAATCAGAAATTTATGGGGCCAGCCCCGTGGTGCAGCGTTTAGTGTGCACGTTCTGCTTCGGTGGCCCGGAGTTCGCCAGTTCAGATCCCGGGTGCAGACATGGTACCGCTTGGCAAAAAGCCATGCTGTGGTAGGCATCCCACGTATAAAGCAGAGGAAGATGAGCATGGATGTTAGCTCAGGGCAAGTCTTCCTCAGCAAAAAGAGGAGGATTGGCAGTAGTTAGCTCAGGGCTAATCTTCCTCAAAAAAAAAAATAAAGAAATTTACTTTTCCCAATGAATCTGTTATTAAAACACCAGTATAATAATGATGTTTAACCCTCAAAAGAATTTATTTTATCAAGCTGTGTTCTGTTAGGTTTTAATTTTGTCTCTAGTCTTCTCAAAGGGTATAGGAAATATTCCTTGACAGGTGTACAGTGCCAATTATTACCTTTAGAGCCAGAGGAAAGGCACTACAATACAGGTGGGAGAAAATACATAAATAAATAAATGTGTATATGTCTTTACATACTCAAGTCATTTGGTGCTTATCTTTTGCTGTTATCAAAGAAGAAGGGTCAAGTGGGAACAAGTAGTTTTATTTACCAACAGCTGCCTGACTGCTCTTTACCCAAATACTGAGTAATTCATTGAGTTTTGTATTAGGTATCCTTTATTGATCAACTAAAAGTTGATACAGGCTCCCAGTGAAGTAGAGAAGCAACTGCCTAGGAAGTCCCTAGGTTTTTGCTGGTTAACAGGAAGTAGGCTTCAACTCACTTTATTATTTCTGGTGATGTAGCCGCCTTTCCTTAATCTCCTCAGGATATCTTTTCGCTTGTAGTATGCTTTTAAGTGTGGATCATGCAGGCTTTTATAGCTGGTTTCCAAAAGTCGACCATAAGGATCAGTCAGGTTAAAATCATAAGAAGATTGATAAAGCTGCAAACACATAAATTCAAAAGTATTATATATGGAAAATGAATGAAATCACACATTTAAACCTCATTTGTTGAAATGATTAGGCTGTTCCTTGAAAATAAGACATGCAAGAAGAATCTGAAGTAAGAGAATACAGACAATGGTCTGATTTGGGTAAACGTAACTGCTTTTCTCTCTTCTCGACCAGACCTGTCTGTAGGTTGGAGGTGGTAGCCTCAAACTCAGTCAAGTCCTAAACACTGAGGCGTGGCTCTAGGACTTCCTTTGAGGGAGGTAGGATGCTTCATATGTAGGCAGAGGGGCAGGCAGGAGGGGCTGATAGGATTCTAGCTTTCTTTTTTTCACTTAAAAGCTTCCTTTGAAAGTTTTTGACATGATTGATGCCAGCCTCTTGTCTCTCCCAAGGGACCGATATCAGGAAGCTGGATTTCCTGACTATCAATGTTTCCTTAAAAAGGCAAAGAACATCCTTCTGGGCAATGAGTCAATTTACAGTGAGACTAGACAGGAAGCCCATATCTTTCCTGGAAGAGAAACAATCAACAGTGATGGCAATTGAAACAATGCTGCAATTAGTGGATTGATTGTTGCTGCTGCTTCTTTTAGATGTTGACTTTTGGTGACAGACATGTGTTGACCAAACCTGGGCTACTGACCTATCAAGAAAGAACAAACCCATTCGTTAAGGCCAGGGTAAGCTTTCTATTGTCAATTAAAATCACTGGTTTCCCTAGACTGAAGAGTCTATTATATTATCACTACCTGCCTGTGGGAGATCATAGCGGAGACTTTTGAAAGTATGCAAGTTGTTCTTTTCACTTAACATGTTATCTTTTCTTGAAAGCAAAATGTCTAAGTTAATTGGCAAAGTATTTACTATAAACTTTACAAGAGAACCAATTTAAGGAGTTGGTAAACAGTTGTTACCCGAATATGATATACAAACATGCAAATTAATTTATAGACAAATTACCTGAGAATAGGTACAGTATCAAAGTGTTGAAGTATAGGATCAGTTGTCAGGTTTGGATTAACGCATAGCTAAAGATAGGTAGGTTGCATTGTTACATTTTAATCTTATTGAAAACAAGGCAGTAGAATCCTATAATTTCATTTCTGCTTGCATTCAAAACAATACGAAAGACCTTTAAATTCCTCTTTCCTGTAGTGCCTTGCTAAAGTGGTCTGCAGTTCTGGAAGCAGCAAGGTCAGGTGAAAGAGGGTGGCCTAAGAGTCAGGAGACAGTGGTTCTGGTCTGATCTCTGCTGCTATCTACCTGTGACCTTAGATAAATCCTAGTTCTACTCACAAGGTGGTCATGAGGGTAAAATGAGCTTTTTAAAAACTAAAGGTGTAAATGTTAAGTCTTGCTTCCTTGAGGAGATCCTGCTAAAAGACAGAGAAGGATCTAGTCTTCAGAGTTGAATGTAGTGCCTGGTCATGATTAAATGCATACATTTAGGAGGAATAAATATAATAAAGTATAAAGAGAACCCATATAATTCAGTATAGAAAAATCTGGAAGTAAGAAGTAGCTAACGAGTGAATAACAAAGGAACAGAATAGAAATATGGCAAACAGAAGATATTTAAGGAAGAAACCAACAGATAGGGCTAGAGTTACAAACTAAAAAGGAGTATTATTACTAGTAGTGAAATAGATTGAGTTTGTGTTAAGAAAGCTGATTTGTGGGAGTGTGACTCAGTTTCTGTGAGGTTGGCATATATTTAATTGAACATATTCTCAAAAGAGAAATTACATTGTTTTCCAGCAATAAATCTTTAAAAAATCATATATGTTACACAAATATCAGAAATACCAAGGAGCCCCTACTCATTCTTGACGACACACTAGTCAGTGGAAGGGTAAGGATGTCAGAATTATTCCTGTAGAACCTTTTGCTATTCAAAGCACACATTCACCCAGAAAGTTCTGAACCTCATTCAGGCTTGGCCTGAATGTTGGGGAGTGGTAGGCAGAGGACTTAAAATGAGTAACAATGTGAGTGCAGCACACTGAAGCACTAACAGTACTGATTCAGTGCTGAGTGAGATAGTGCAGACCAAGGGCAATGTGAATTCTAAGGAATGACATAATTGGGGGTTGTGACACTTGAGAAAGCCTTCATATAGAAGCTCTTGACAAATGGCCCAAATTGAAAGTTGAGAACGAGAGTGCATGCCAGGTTTCAGGAGTCAGATGGACAAAGGCACAGAAGTAGGAATTAGCATGGTATGTGTGGGTAGACAGAAAAACTCCCAACCTTTAGGAGCTGAGACTCTGGGCTAGAGATAAGGCTGAACTGGGTGGCTGAGGCATATCATGGGGCCTATCATTAAAGGGAGTTTCAGACACTAAACACTTAAACTCATTTAACTTGGCGTGTGAAATTGAAGTTGACTCAAAGCAAAACCATAGCGGTGTTTCAAGTTTAACAGCAAGCTGAAAACTAAAGAAAATCACTTAAGCACATTAAAACTTACTTTTTCACTTATATTTGTAGTATAGAATACATTATTGCTTCCTGGGATAACAGGCAGCTTGACCCCAAGAGGAAGATCTAATAGCTGCGCTGCTCCGACCTCTGGAATGGGGGTTTTTTGCGAGCTCTGTCAGATACAATTAGAAAGTGTCTTTTTTTCTAGAACTATGCTTTTAGTTTAGACCAATCTACTCACACTTCAACAGGCTAATACCTCCAAATAAACCAAAGAATCATACACTCAGGGTTCAAAGAACTTGCCCTGCTGACAACCCGGAAAGCCTCCCAGCTTTCCCAGGTCACCAGCCCTATCTCTGGGCCCCGCCCGCCCAAGGCTAGTCCTGGCCAGTGGCAGCAGTAGCCACTGGCTGCCCGGGGCCTGGAGGCCGGAAGCTGAGTCGTCAAGGAGCCGCCCCTTCCCCTCCTGCTCTGCCGACACGTCCACCCCTTCTGTCCGCCTGCCCTCCTAGACCCCGCCCAGGAGCCAGGAGGCGGAGGAGGACGATGGACTGGCCACCACTCACAGTGTCGCACTTTTCCCTCTTGACAGTTAGGCTGCTGGCAGCCGCCTTAGTGGCGGCGGCTTGGGCAGCCTTATAGCAGTTGCTGAGGTACAGATCCATGGCCACCCATCAGCCCCCAGGGGGCCGGGGGCTGGGGCAGCAAGGCGTCTTCCTTTCTCCTCTCCACTCACACCTTTACTGCTCTGGGCCTTGACCAAGTCTGGGCCCCCAAGACGGTTGTCACCGGGGTAACGCGTCCTCCAGGCCACGCCCCTCACTGTGCCGCGTACAGGCTGGAGCGCTGACGTCCTCATTGGGCGTCTCCCCAGCGGGCGTCGCCCTCACGTGAGAGGAGGGGGAGCAGCGACCACTCAGGCTAAAGCCCCATCCTTCGGCGCATGCGCAGGACCCTAGACTCGAGGTTTAAGCGCTTCCGAGTTGGGAAACTGGTCCAAGAGGACTGTAAGAGGGCTGCAGTTGAGGTTCCATTTCTTTCTGAAATCAACGCCCTTCATTTAAGCTAAACTAGGATGTATCAAGCTTAGTCACCGGGTAGCTGGCTGTTATTCTAATTCTTGCTAGCCCCGAAGGAGCTATGGTTCTGTTCAACACATGTCCACGAGTAATTGTGTACTTTGTACTAGGGCCACAGGCCTGGCTTTCTACATTTGCCCAAGTTATAGACACTGTGACCCTCCCTTTCCCTTAGGCATGCCATCCCCCAGGTCCCACTTAGGACACATTGGTTTTTCCAAGGCTCAATGCTTTCTTCCCTTGTCCTCTTTTCTGTCTTGGGCTACTCATCTCTCTTCCCTTCTCTCCCTCCCTTTCTTTCCCTTTCTTCTATTTCTTTCTTTCTGCCTTCTCATTAGATTAGCCAACATTTATCGAGTGCTTGCTTTATGCCAGACACTGTGCTGGGTGCTGAGGATACAGTAATGAGTAAAACATAGTCCCTGCTATGTCGCTTGCTGCATAGGAGCTCACTAGACTGTAAATACATTAAGGGCTGAGACTGCACCTAACGTGTCAGGAGTTCGCAGTTTACCTCCATTTTTTTTAACGCATCTTTTTATTGTGCTAAAAAATGCATAACATAAAATTTACCATCTTAACCATTTTAAGTGTACAGTACAGTAATGTTAAGTATACTCACATTGTTGTACAACAGATCTCCAGACTTTTTCATCTTGCAAAACTGAAACTTTATGCCCATTAAACAACTCTCTTCCCTTCCCCCCAACTCCTGGTAACCACCATTCTACTTTTGTTTCTATGAATTTGACTACTTCAGATACCTTACCTAAGTAGTATAAGTGGAATTGTATAGTATTTGTCTTTTTTCCATTGGCTTATTTCACATAACATAATGTCCTCAAGGTTAATTTGTGTTGTAGCATGTAGTAGGATTTCTTTCTTTTTTAAGGCTGAATAATATTCCATTATAGGTATATACCACATTTCCTTTATGCATTCAAAAAATGATGGACATTTAGGTTGCTTCCACCTCTTGGCTATTGTGAATAGTGCTGCAATGAACAAGGGAGTGTGAATGTTTCTTCAAGACCCTACTTCAATTTTTTTGGATATATACCCAGAAGTGGGATAGCTAGATCATATGATAATTCTATTTTTAATTTTTGAGGAATCTTTATACTGTTTTCCATATGGTTGCACAATTTAACGATCCCACCAACAGTACACAAAGGTCTCAATTTCTCCACATCCTCACCAACACTTGTTATTTTCTGTTTTTTTTGGGGGGGGGGGGGGGGAGATAGTAGCTCTCCTAATGAGTGTGAGGTGATATCTCATTGTGGTTTTGATTTGCGTTTCTCTGATGATTAGTGGTGTGGAGCAGATTTTCATATGCTTGTTGGCCATTTGTTGTCTCCATGTTGAGGGTCCACTTCTTTGTTACCTCTTGGGCATTTAGTAACAATACCCATCATTTATTGAAAACATTACTTTCAGACGCTATGCTAAACACTCACCTCATTTAATCCTTACAGCAACCCCGTCTATACTTACTCCATCTCTTTAGATGAAGACTGCTCACAATGGCACTGGCTAATATGTAATGGAGCTGAGACTTGAATCCAAGTTAAGTGACCACAAAAGCTGTATTGTTAGTCACTACACTGCACTCTTATATATGTTCTTGTTTTAATTCCACATATATGATTACAACTCCTGCATTTAAAACTTTAGCCTGGCAATATTCTCTACTGCCAGTCAAATATCTCTACATGGATGTCTGACATGCAACTGAAATTAACATGCTCAAAACTCAACTTGGTCTCCCCTCACTGAAACAGAAAAAATGAAGACCTCATAATTCTTCCTATATTTCTCCCCTCGGTGACTGGTACCATGTCTACCCAAGCCAGGAGCCATAGAATGCTCCTAGATGCTTCTCTTTCTGTGCAACCTTGACATTCAGTCTATCCCCAAGTCTTACTGTTTTACCTCCTAAACATTTCCCATATCTCTTCTCTCCTTGCCATTTCTTCACCACTGCTCCAATTAAGCCATTCATCATTTCTTATCCACACTGTTATCACAGCCTCCTAATATCTCCCTTTCACCTCTCCATTCTAACTTTCATTCTGCCACCAAAGTGATCTTTCTAAACTGCAAACTGATTATGTCTATCCCCTGCTTAAAACCCCCAATGACTCTCAGGAAGAATGAAAACAAAGCATAAAATATCTTTGTTTCTTGGTCCCTGACTACATCTCTAAGACACTTTTGCCATACCACCTCTCAAACTTGATCCTACCATAATATAGAACTGCTTTTAGTTGGTCCTCTTCACACAGTCTGCTGGCTCATGACTCTGTACTTTTGCTCATGCTGTCCCCTCTGTCTTGTATGGCTATGCCCCTTCTTTGCCTGGCTAATTCTGGGGTCTCATCTGGGATAATCGGGCTCTCTTTCCATGAGTTCTTTTGTCCTCTAGGAGGTAAGGCCATGCTTCTTCACACAGTGGTCATAGGGTTCCCAGCAGTGAGAAAGGGAAAGCCCCCAAAATGCAAGTACTTTCAAGATTTTGCTGGCATCACATTGGCCAAAGCAAGCCACATGGTCAAGCCCAGAGTCAATACAAGAGAGGATTAACCAAGGGCATGGAAACAGAGAGGTATTGTTCATTGGAGGTGATTAATATAACAATACAGCACAGTCCACCATCTGGTTCCTATGATTCATTTTCCTTCTATATGCAAAATATACTTACCTCTCTTAAGACTCCAAAGGTTTCATCGAATTATAGCATCAGCTCAAAGTCCAGGATTTTGTCTCATCTACAAGCATATCCAGAGGTAGCTTCTTGTTATTTCAGAGACTTATGAACTATAAAACAATTTGCAGCAGTTATCTACTGCCATGTAACAAGTTACTGCTACGCTTAGTGCTTAAACAATACAGACTCATTACCTCACTGGCTTCTGTTTCAGACAGGGCCTCAGAAGGTTCAGCATGTCTCTGTTCCATGATGTCTGAGGCTTCAGTTGGAAAACTTGAAGGCAGAGGGTGGAATCATCTTAAAGCTTTGTTTACTCATATGTGTGGCAATTGATGCTAGCTGTTGGCTAGGAGTCTGTCTGGGGTGGTCAGCCAGAACTCCCACACTTGGTCTCTCCATATTGACTGGGCTTCCTCACAACATAGTATCTACGTTCCAAGGGCAAGGAGAGAGAGAGAGCGAGTGAGTGCGCCAGGCAAAAGCAATGTTGTCTTTTATGACCTAGCCTCAGAAGTTATGCAGCATCACTTTCACCACATTTTAGTGGTTGAAGCAGTTACAAAAGTCCACCCAGGTTCAAGGGAAAGGAACATAGATGCCACTATCTTGAGGGAGAGCTGTCAATGTCACATTGTGAGAACAGCATGTGGGATGATCTATAAATTTGTGGCCATCTGTGGAAAAATACAATATACCACACAGTTTATCTTCACTGCCCCCCAACATACAATGGTGATACAGGGACAAGATAACTGCAATAAACACTCCCATTTGAAAAGAGAGGTACTCTCATTTGAAAAGGAGTCACTGGCCCATAACAACTCTGGAATCCACCTGGGCACATGTTACCTGGTCACCCTACTCTTGAAACAGAGAAATCCTTGATTAGATCCTGATTCTGCTCCCTTGGAGTGGCTTCCTAGTCCACTGTTATCCATAGCTCTTATTTCCATCCTCTGGCCTCTTGGCTTACCCCCATGGGTCATACTTTTATATAATGTCTTGTGTTTGCAGCTTAGTGGCTTTCTCGGCTAGCTTCCTACCCACAGAAAGCTGAAGGCCCAGGGGAAATTTGAAAATTGACCAATCTCGGTCCTTGTTAGATCAATTTAAAGGTATTTTGTTAGTTTAACTCTCTTAAAAACTTTGTGGGTTTCATATGAATCTTATTCGAGTCCACTCCATTGGACAGAAGTTATACCCACAACACTTTTTGAGATGGGCTTCTCTCTACTTTGGGTAGCATGTCAAGGGCTGTGGGACAATGCCCTTTGTCTACCTGAAAGAGTCTATTAGGCACCAACTTACATATTTCTGGGGTCTTCACAAAGGATCTTACGGTTGCGCTCTTAATCTTTGCTGGCTTAGAAAACTAGAGACGTGAAACAGTTTTACTTCCTGACCCAGAAAATCCTGGTTCTTCTATCTTTCATCTAAAATTCTGCTTGCAAATTCTGCCAACTTCACATCTCTCTTTCTGTACATTATGATGTGCAACTAAAAGTCAAATGACACTATCAACATTCTGCATTACCAGACATTCTCCTTAGTCAGATACACAAGTTGATTAGGTACATGTATTTCCATCTTCCAGGTTACTGCAGGTGACAGCTTTGCCAATTGTTTTGGTACTACATGACATGGGACATCATTTTTCAAGCGTTCGATTGCAGTTTCCTCATCACTTTTACAGCTTCTACTATAGTTTGTTCACCCATTTCCCCGTCTTCACTAACAGTTCCCTTGCTGCTTTTCTAGCCTCCACCCACCACTTAGTCCCAAAGTTAATGCACCTGTTTTACATTTTGGGGTTTTTTTTGTTTTTGCTTTTTCTAAAATAGCACTTTACTTCTAAGTACTAATTTCAGTGGTCTAAGATGGCATTACTCATACATGTGGGGCCTTGGCTATGAAGGTTGGACTGCCTGGGCCCCTCTCTCCACATGTTCTCTTATTCTCCTTCAGGGTTCAGCCAGGGAAACAGAGCAACTATACCTTCTATGGAAAGGCTTTTAAAAACAGGCATTGGACCTCACACAACTTTTGAAGTAGTTGGAGAGGCAGAAGATCTGAGAAAGCGTCACTAATTAATCATGCTGAAGCACTGGCATAGGTGAACAAATAGGAGTTTGCAGGGACATCTGAGAAGCCAAGTGCATTTAATCAGTTAAGTGGGACAGCGAAGGGGGAACTGTTGGAGAGGTCTAAGGAAAGCTGAAGCCTCCGGGTCGCTACTTTTTCTGTGGGTTCACAGCTAAAAATATGTTGGTGGTTTTGATAGAATCTATAAATAAATCAAGATGGAATCCTAAAAACATGTTCACATAACGCACAGAAAAGCAAGAAAAGGGAAACAAAGTAACAAGAAACAACAGAAACAGAGCTTCAAAATACATGGAGCAAAAACTAATAGACATGAGAAAGGCAACAGATAGATCCACATTTATATGTGGGGAGGAGACCTGAACTACACTATCATCCAGCATAACCCGATAGACATGTCTATAGCACTCCCCAGATGAAGGCAGCCTGGAGTGGAGTCAGAGCCTGAGGATAGTGAAAAGGTGGTTCCCCCATGGGAGTTGGTTTGTTGTAAAGAATCGGAACCTAGGAGGAGAGAGGAAGGCATCCACCTTTATGGGCAGCCTGTGTGGGGCAGCATGGGCTGACAGAGCCCGTACTAGTTTTTCAGGACTTCTGTAACAAAGTACCACAAACTGGATGACTTAAAACAACAGAAAGTTATTGCTTCACAGTCTTAGTGCTGGAAGTCTGAAAGCAAGGTGGTGGCGGGGCCGTGCTCCCTCTGAACCTGTAGAGGAGTCCTTCCTTGACTCTTCCCGGCTTCCAGTGATTTGCAGGCAATCTTTGGTCTTCCTTGACTTGCAGCTGCATAATTGGAATCTGGCTCCTTGTCACATGGAATTCTCCTGGTGTGTCTCTGTCATCACTTGGTCATATTCTTACAAAGACACTAGTCATACTGCATTAGGGGCCCACTCTACTCCAGTATGACCTCATTTTAACTTAATTAATTATATCTGCAATGACCCTATTTCCAAATAAAGTCAAATTCTGAGACACTGGGGGTGAGGACTTCAATATATCCTTTTCTGGGGACACAATTCAACCAACAACAGTCTGCCCTTTGCCCCTGCCCCCAAATTCATGTCCTTCTCACATGCAAAATATATCCACTGCATTCTAACAGCCCCCAAAGTCTTAACCCATTTCAGCATCAACTCTAAGTCCAAAATCTCATGTGAATATCATCTAAATCAGGTATGAGTGAGACTTGGGGTATGATCCATCCTTGGGCAAAATTCCTTTCCAGCTGTGGATATGTAAAACCTAGAAAACAAGTTACCTGCTTCCCAGATACAATGGTGGGACAGGCATAGGATAAAGATTTCCATTCCAAAAGGGAAAAATTGGAAGGAAAAAAGGTATCACTGGTTTAAAGAAGCCTGCAACACAATAAGGCAAATTTCATTAGGATTTATGGCTTTAGAATAATTCTCTGTGGCTTTGTCCACTGGGCCCACCTCCTCAGCCCTAGGTAGCGGCCTGTCCTCTGGAAAGAAAAGATTGCCTGGCTCCCTGGCCCTGGTTGGCATCCGTTACCCTCAGCCCTGGACAGCAACTCCACTCCCTGAGCCCCGGGTGGAGGTCCCACCCCCTCAGACCTGGGCAGCTACCCTGCCCTCCGCGTTCCAAAAGGTGGCTCCTCCCTCTGGAACCCAGGAGGAACCCTACCCTCTGGAAACGAAGCGTGACCTGACTCTTGAGCAGAGGCCCCACCCCCTGGATCCAGCAGGGAGCACCACTCGCTGGAACCTAGAACACGGCCAGCCCCGTTGGCCCTGGATGGTGGCTTGCCCTCTGCAAATGAGAAGGCAACCCTGCCCTCTGGGAACCACTTGGCCTTGAGTGACAACTTTGTCCCCTACTCCCTGGGCAGTGACTCCAGTCTCTGATGCCTGGGCAGAGAGCCCACTCTCTCAGGCCTGAGCAGTGACCTTGCCTTTTAGAACACTGGCGGTGTTCCTGCCCTGCGCAGCAGCCATACCTTCTGGAACCTTGCCGTGGCCCCACCCTTTCGCGTTGGGCAGCAGCTCCTCCCTCTGGAGCTCTGGAAGTAGCTCCGCCCCCTCACCCTGGGCAGCGGCCCCGCCCTCTGTAGCCCTGGCAACGGCCTCGCTCCTTTGCCCTGAGTAGCACCTCCGCAGCACCCTCCTTCCTGGATGGTGGTCCCACCTTCTCATTCCTGGGCAGTGGTTCTGCCCTCTAGAAGGAAGTGGTGGCTTTGCCCTCTGGAACCCAGGAGGCCCAGCTGGCCCAGGTGTCTGCATCCATGGCTCTGCCAGTCATTCTTCCTTCATTTCATCCCTCTCTGTTCCTTCTAGTTCAGGTTGGTAGTGTTTCTGGGGTTAAAATTCTCAAAAAATTTGTCAGCCTCCCCTGCAATTCACAGAAGTCCAAGGCATCAGAAAGTAGGATTCTCCACAGATCTTTACTGGATAACTGCATCTCTATTACTAGCTTCTGCTGAGATGGTTGCTTGGATCCTTCAAGTTGCTCTCATAATCTCTTTCTCAAAGGTTGTCCAGCCACACCTTTGTCATTCTCTCCAGAGCATGCTTTCTCATTTTTTCCAATGTGGTTAGGCTTAGAATATTCCAAATTTTCAAGTTCTGGTTCCTTTTTGCTTAACAACTCATTCGTTAATTTATCTCTTTCCTCTCTCATCTTACTATAAGTGCTAAGGAGAAACCAGGCTGTGCCTCACATACTTTGCTTGGAAATTTCCTTAGCAAACTTATCTAAGTTCATTGCTTACAAGTTCTACTTTCCTCCCAACAGTAGTGGATGGTTCAACCAAGTCTTCTGCCACTTTATAATAAAGATCACCTTTCTTCCAGTGTCCAACAACTTGTTTCTTATTTCCGTCTGGGACCTCACCAAAAGCATCTTTAACATTAATATGTTCTCTTCAAAGCAATCTAGGCTTCTTCTATCATGAATCTCAAAATTCTTGCAGTCTCTACCCATTATCCAATTCCAAAGCCACATTTTCAGGTGTTACAGCACTACAATACCCGACTTCCCAATACCAAAATCTGTATTAGTTTTCTAGGGCTGCCTTAAAGTACCACAAGCTGAGTGACTTAAAACAACAGAAATTTATTGTCTCAGTTCTGGAGGCTGGAAGTCTGAAATCAAGCCATCAGCAGGACCAGGCTCCCTCTGACACCTGTGGGGGAGTCCTTTGCCTTTTCCTAGCTTACGGTGATTTTCATGCAATCCCTGGGATTCCTTGGCTTTCAATTGCATGACTCCAATCTCTGCCTTCATTGTCACGTGACATTCTCCTTCTGTGTTTCTGTCTTCATGTGGCCACCTTCTTATAAGGACATCAGTTATATTGGATTTGGGGCCCATCCTACTCCAATATGATTTCATATTAACTAATTACGTCTGCAGTGTCCTGAGGTACTATGATTAGGGCTTCAACATATCTTTTTTGAGAGGATGCAATTCAGCCCATAACAGAGGCTCAACAAGGTGAGGAGGGCCTTCTCATGCAGCCTGGAACAGGGAATCAGAGCCGGAGCAAGGTGAGGAGGGCAGCCACGTATGTGAGTGGCATGGTATGGAGTGTCAGATCCTGAGCAGTGTGAGCAGAGCATCTATGCAGGGGAAAGCCTGGTGAGGGGGTTGGAGCCCAAGCAAGATGAGGAGAGCATCTATGAGTGGTGTGCCAGGTTTCTGAGCCTGAGCAAGGCGAGCAAGGTTGTGCTCTACGTGGGTGCAGGAAGGGAGGGGTCTGGTATAGGCTGTCGGAGCCTGATGGGATGAGAAAGGCATCCATGTAGGAGGGACCACCTAACTTGGAGTGTTGGAGTCCAAACAAAGTGAAGGAGGTGACTATCTGTGTGGACAGCCTGGCATGGGTTATCAGAGTCATCACGGGACATTATTGAGACAACTGGAAGAACTTAAACGAGCTCTGAAAATTTTCATGGTTGTATTGTGGTTATGTAGGAAAATCTCTTTGCTCATATTGAATATTAAAGTATTTGGGGCATCAAATCGGCAACTAGAAGAAAGCTCTTTGAATTGTAACTTTCCTGTGAGTTTCAAAATAGAAAATAATTGAAAACTCTGAAGTAAACATGGCAAAGTATTATAATTCTAGAGACCTGGGTGGTATACACAGGTGCTTATTATGATATTTCTAGTTGCATTCTGATTATAAAATTTCAAAATAAAAATATTCAAAAGTGAAAGGTAATGCATGCTTATTACAGAAAAGAAGAAAATGAATCGTTCATGAACTCACTGCCCAAAGACACTCTTAACACTGGATATATTTCCATTGTGTTGAAAAAAGAGAATTATAAAAGTAAGCTAAACTTTATGGTATAAGTTTTTGAAGGGAGGGTGATTTTTTAAAGTTAAAATCAAATCTGTTATTTTCCTTTTTTCACCTTTCGAGGATAAGTTGAAATTACTCAGTGTGTTAGATTTAAGGTGCCTGTTCACTTGCAAGTTATCGCTGGAGTC
Source organism: Equus quagga (assembly GCF_021613505.1). Classification (NCBI taxonomy): domain Eukaryota; kingdom Metazoa; phylum Chordata; class Mammalia; order Perissodactyla; family Equidae; genus Equus; species Equus quagga. The sequence goes on along the minus strand of NC_060276.1, from coordinate 19,554,191 downwards.
ACGAGAGGGCGCACTCCCATCAAAGACCATACAAGGTTGGGAAAATAAAATATTGTAACATTCTTTGAAATGTAAAAATCCCTTCACATAAACCTCCATCCATCTTTTAAAACACCAGCGTGGAATCCTGGTATCCTTTTTATTTGTCTTATGTCTGCCTGCTTTACTTTTAGAATAAGAAGATGTGGAATCTACTGTTGTCTGTGTCATGGTTGGCAAAATATTGGCTTTTTAAATTAAGTCTAATGCACCTCTTTGCCCCAGGTAGTAGTGCGAACGCTCTCGCGGTTCTGTAGGTTCGCCATACAATTTTCTTGCACTTCCACGGAGGTGGAATTGTCACAGCTACTCTGTGAGTTGTCCTTCCCTAAATATGTCACCCTCCCTTTGGAGCTATGAGACTGATTTTTATTTTCATAAATTAAAAGTTTTCTTTTGGGCATTTGATGGTTTTTGAGAAAAAGGTAAAGGATTTTTTCCTTGTTTGAGAGCCAGATCAATCCCGATATTGGGGTATATGGGAGGGGGCAGGAGCTGCGTTTATTTGGGGAGGTGTTGGGGGTGGCAGTACTTGCTGGGGGAACTTTGAGGAATCAAGCCCATTGCAGACCCAAGACAATGCCAGTTCACTGTCACTATGATGAATACATCATTGAGACACAGAGAGTGTGAGCGATGAGAAAGACCTAAATAGACAATTCTGTTTCCTATCTGAATTTGGTGAAATCCTAGGGTTTCACAAATGTTTGATGTGAATTGCATTAAGTTTTTAAGCCTAAACTTGTATTAAAGGAAAATGTGTCCACTCAAATGCCAGGCTAGCTTATTCTGGGGTATACCTCAAAATAATTGCTCTTGGTATCTCAGTGCTCATATGTAAACTTCTTTTAAATTTCATTGATTAATAATAATAATAGCTGATATTTACTGATGCTTACTATGTGGCAAGTATCTTGCATGCATTATCTGATTTAACAGTGTGGTTAACACTGTTATTTTCCCACTTTACAGGTGAGGGAACAGAGGCCCAGGGGGGCGATTTTTTAAAGTTAAAATCAGATAGGTTATTTTCCTTTTTTCACCTGTAAGTTATTTGATCACTTAACTTAGGTCTGCCAGATTTTGTCTTATTTACTTAACTATTAAACTATATGGCCTTCCCAAACAGGTAGTTTGTGACACCGTGCTTCCCTCGCCCCAATTCCAGCCTGTATGCATCTGTTTATGCAAAGTTGTATAAGCAAGTAAGCCACAAAACCACATATGGGCCACACTCAGCTTAAAGCTAGACAAGCCATTGGGAATTTTCCCTGGGTGCATGCTCTTGTTGCAACAGAGAACACTGAACGAAAAGACCTTATGCAGGGCTGTGTGAAAGTTTGAGGGGCAGCAAAGTAGGCCAGTGTGGCTGGAGGAGAGTGAGTCGGGGAGAGAGTAATCGAAGGGACCAGATTAATAAAAGGGGAGCAGGTTCTATAGGAACTTATGGACCTTTGTAAAACTTTTACTCTGAATGAGAAGTGGAGCCATTGCAGGGCTTTGAACAAATGAGAGACATAATCTGACTTAAAGTTTTAACAGGATTGTTCTGGATGCTGTGTTGCAACCATACATAGGTAGTTCAGGGTAGAAACAAGGAAACCAGTTAGGAGGTGTTTTAGTTTCCTAGGACCATAACAAAGTACGACAAACTGAGTGGCTTAAAACAATAGAAATGTATTGCCTCACAGATCTGGAAGCTAGAAGTCTGAAATCAAGATGTCATCAAGCCCACGCTCCCTCTGAGACTCTGGGTAGAATCCTTCCTTGCCTCTTCCCAGCTTCTGATGGTGGCTCTTGATCCTTGGAATTCCTTGGCTTTAACTGCAGCACTTCAATCTGTGCCTCTGTCATCGTATGGCTTTCTCCCTGTATGTCTCTATCTTCACATGGCTGTCTCTTCTCTGAGCCTCTCTCCTCTTCTTATAAGGACACCAATCACATTGGATTAAGGGCCCATCCTATTCCACTATGACCTCATCTTAACTTATCTAATTACATCTGCGATGACTCTATTTCCAACTAAATTCACATTCTGAGATACTAGGGGTTAGGATTTCGACATGTCTTTTTTTGGGGACACATTTAACCCATAACAAAAGGATACTGCAGTAATTCAGGCAAGAGATAAGGGGAGCTTGGGCCAGAGTGGCAGCGATAGTGTTAGTGAGAAGTGATCTGGTTATGAATGTATACTGAAGGTAGGGCCAGAAACTTTGTTGATGAATAAGGAGTGAGGCCCAAGATAAAGAGATGGATCAAAGTTGAGTCCAAGGTGTTTAGCTTGAGGAACCGGGAGGATAAAGTTAGCAACAACTGAGATGGTGAATGTAGAAGAGCAGATTTAGGGGAGAATCATGGTTTGATTTTGGACGAATTAATTTGAGATGCCTATTAGACATTCAAGTGAAGATGTCCAGTACAGTAGGCAGTTAGCTATATGAGCCTGGAGTTCAGGAAAGAGTTCAGAGCTAGAGACAAAAATTTGGAAGTGATTTTTAGGGAGCATGAGAGCCCACTCAGATTTGAGATCATAAAGCTTAAAATGAAACTTGCTGCAGCCAGGATCAGTTGCTGGCATGCAGATGTAGAGAAGATGGAGAGTTGAATTTAACCTTGGTTCAGGTTTTTCCAGGTAAGTATGATGGTGAGAGAGGGAGTTGAGGAGTTGAGGATGGATGCCGAGGAGGGATTATAATCATGGACCATGGTATCTAAGTTGGATAAACATGGAAATGAAGATATGAGGGGGGTGATGGAGAGCCAAAAAAATGGTCAGAGGTGGGAGAATTGTTGGAGTGGAGGTATTAGGAATTATATAGAAAGAGAAGAGAGTGGGGTGCTTAAAATTGAGATTTTTAAGGTGGTGTGGTAATTTGTAATGGCAAGGTCTAGGAAATGATTATGGGTGTGGGTGGCTGAGATTGGTAAGAGGATAAGATCTTTGGAGTAGAAGACAAGCAACTGAGAGGCCAGAGTATTATCTGGATTGTTTACAATGTATGTATGTAGACTCCACATAGATATTGAAATCTACAAGAATGATGACATGAGCAGTTGTGAGAAAGACAGTGAACCATAGGCTAAAATCATCAATGAATAAGGGAGTTGGAACAGGAGGAGGCTTTATGACTGCAATAAAGGATGTAGTAGGTGATATAGTCTGATAGCAACGTGATTGAAAGGAGCTAGGCCGGGAGGTTAGGGAAGACCACAGACAGAAAGTGGCAAGGAGGAGCAAGGACACATACCCCACCTCTGGGCCCAGTAGTACATCAGGTATGAGAAAAAATGGCTACCACTTGAGAGGGCTATATAGGAAGCAGTGTCCTCAGAGGGGAGCCAAGTTTTTCATAAAGCAAGTAGTTCAAGGGAAATTTTGGAGAAGATGAGGATCTTGGGGATTTTGCATAGAGCAGGACAGAAGGGTTTGGGATGGTTAGGGAGGGGTGGTAGATTGTCAGATAGGGGATGTAGGAATTTGTTCCATGTGGACAAGATTGTGAGTGGTTAACGGATGATGTAGGTGGTTTGAACTTTTTGTGATGACTGAACTAAATAGGCATTTAGAGCATGTCGAGGCCCAGTGATCTCTTGGCTGGGGGCAGATGGTTGGTTTAAATGTAGCTTCTTCTTGGGCTGGTGTCTTATGTAGCGCACAGTGATTGATAACAGGGGCTATAGGCGGAGGAGCAGTGGTGGTCTCACCAAGAGCATGCAGGACACCCTTTGGTCTTCTCCGCAGAGGTGTCAAATCTGGAGGAGGCTTGATCTTACCAGGAGGGATTGTGACCCTCAGGGCCTCCCTTCTAATCCTGTTGGATAATTGTAATGCTTCTTTTGTTTCTTTCATTTTCATAGACTGTCATCACTTTAAAATAGTACAGTGATATTTGTTTTTGTGAAAATAATACATGATCATTATAAAATATTCAAGTAATTGACAAAAGTAAAATGAAACTTTAAAAACTTCTGCAAATAACCATCATTAACACTAAGTGAACATCATCTCAGATGGCTGTATGAATTTTTATATTTGTAACTATTTTACATGCTCTTGGGTTTCTTTGAAATAATATGGGCCCATTGTTGTAAACAGTTTGAATACTATAGATTTATCCTAATCCTCTCACTTTACTAATGAGGACATCAAGTTCTGGAGACAGGAAAAGGCCTGTCCAAGGTGACTCATCCAGTCAGTTAGACTCATGTATCTTGACTCCCCAGTTCAGTGTTTTTTTTTTTCCACTAAACCATGCTCCTTTCCTCTTATCTTATCATCTACATGGCATACCCCTGCTCTTTCACCATATAGATCTCCGAGTGGCTCACTTTGTCTTTAGATTTGGACATTCATTCATCTAGTCATTCAACAGATATTTGTTGAACACCTCTTATATGCCAGACAAAAATGCTAGCCATTGAGGATGTGGTGGTGAACAAAGCAGACAAGATCTCTGATCTGATGCAGCCTACATTCTACAGAATGCACAGAAAGTTTATGCTTCACTCCTCAACTTTCTCCAGTGAGGGGAGCACTACATGACCATGATTTGTTTATAACCCCAAATCCTTCAATGATAATGGGAAAACAAAATGGAAATTGTTAGACTTAAAATCATACCACTAGCTCATGGGAGTACCAAATGGGTACTTGCAAGTGTAGATATTAACAAAATTCATGAGGTCTAGAACACTTTTCTATAACTATGGTTCTTTTTAATGCAATTTAAAAGTCTAATTTAAAAATATCATGTTACATGTAAAAAAAGAAGACATACTCATAATCCGACCACTTAAAATTTATAAATATACATACTTTATAAAGGGGCAAAAGTCCTTCTCTCATCCTACCCCCCAGAGGTAACAATTCTAAACATTTTGATGTTAGGCCTAACCAACTTTTTTCTATGCTTATATGTATTTCAGTTTTTGCTTTTAATAATAAAAAGATTGTGTAATTGTAAAAAAATTCAAACAATACAGAAAGACCTATATAGCATAAAGAATGAAATTCGCTCATATCCTCACCCCAATCCTGGTCCTCATGGATAACTATTAACATTTTGATATGTATTTGACATGAATGCTTTCAGATCTTTTTCTATGCATTTACAAGCAAATGTGCATATGCACACGTGTGCACCCACACGCACAGGCAAACAAAAGGGGCTCTTTAATTTTTTTCTTTTAAGCCAGCAATGGTGGGAAGTTTAAAGTTCAGTAGTTGAAGGCACATTTTTGTGTTTTTCATTTTCTACAAGTAGAACAATGCAGCCATATGCCAGTGCCTCTCTGGATTTAGTACTCGATGCTTGGTATGTGAGCAGATGCTGAAAGCTATTAACGAAGCCCTTGAAGGGAGGCCTATTCATGTATGTTATAGACACAAGGCCAAAGTTGAATGTAGTGGCCAACTGAGCAGCTGGCAAGGGGGTAGGCAAATAAAGAGCACGCCAGCATTGATTGCAAGTTGATGGGCCATGGGAGCCACATCATCTGGAGCAGTGTCCCGAAATTCCTATAATTTTGGAAATGGAAGCAATACTTAGAGCCTGATAGCCTTTTAACCTCAATTGTTAAATTAGTGTGTTGCCAAACAACAAAGAAAAAATACCCTGATATGGTCTAAATAAGACTGGCTTCTATCCTGCCTACAATTGGAAAGCTCCAAGATTTTCATTTCTTAAATTCCTTAGATACAAAGAATAAGCCGCAGTAATGTATGTTCAGTAAATGCCAACTCTCTAAACACTTTAATGTCAACTCACTACTCTTCATTACGAAACACCACATGTGCTCTTCTTTCAGTTTGGACATACTGACCCGGCTACAGAAGACGCAGTGGTGATCTCCATCATGCCAGCAAACAGATATTTGCCTTCTAATCAGATTTCACAAGAAACCTCAATGAAGTTGTTATAATCAGATAGGAAATAATTAACCTTTTCTAATTTAAAAAGCCTAACAGGGAATGGTCTCTGTGACAGGTGTAAAATTCCACTCCTTCCAGAAAATTACTCGCCCAGCAGATGCTCCTTCTGACTGAAGAAGAAATTTCATTTTAAAAAAGAGTTCACCTTTTATCATGAATATTGCACAAGCAGAACGTATTAAGGCAATGGCTTTTCATGTAGCAGTTTATGACCTTGATCTTCTGATTGCTAATATTCATTGTTCACATACAGATTATAAATATCCACCTGTTTCTCTTCTGCATCAGTGAATTGCGAAGACACTTGAATTCTAGTGCTTAGAATCCCTGAAAGTCTTATAAAGCATCATAGTATTAGGCTTGCTCAGAGAAGTAAAGTAGGTTAGTGCACCAAAGCCTTGAATTGAAAATAGATTGTCTGGGAAAAATAATTCTATTTCCACTGCCGTAGAGAAGAATCAAAAGCCAGAAGAAGAAGCTATTTTTATACCATAGTGTAAAGATAAGAAACCTTTGGCTTATCACTTGGATGTGACCCTGGGCTTAACTTAGTACAACTTGAAGCAATTTTCTGAGTTCTTCCCCTTCTCACCTTACACTGACCCACAAATATATGCAGACGATTTCTTCAAGTTGAGTCCAACATGAATGTTGCATGAATTCAAGAGACCTCTGGGTGTTAAAAGGCAGACGCCAGTGCCCTGAGGTGACTTTGAGAGAGAGAGATGCTTTGCACAGAGACCTAGTTTTCAAGGGGAGGAGTTGGTGGATAATAGCAATGGGAGAAGTGATGGAGTCCGCACCACCTTTGGGCTGAGTGTGATTAAATTTGAGAGGAAGTTAATGAAGGTGGGAGTTGCTGATCTTGGGTATGTCAAGCTTGCTGAGTGCTAACTGGAGGTGACATGCAGGTGGCAAAGCTGGAAGGAGTGTAGGGGTCAAGGCTTCTGAAACAGTGGCTGAGGGAGGATATTCTGGCTGTTTTAAAATTTTTTTTTTCTCTTTCTTCTCTGATTCTCTCCTCCAGTCTCTGGCTTGATTTCATTCTCTCTTCCTCTTCTTCCCAGGGTAGGAGTGCCAGGGATGAGCTCAGAGAGGCTATGACCTCCTTGGAATTTCAGTAGTTTGTATAAGCTTCTCAGAGTTGCCCAGATCCAGAACCCCCAAAAGACTGAGAGCCGCTTCTCCTCTCTGCTCGGCCTCCCATCTAATCCACTGTCTCAGTGTTCACCTTCAGAGACCTCTTCTTTGAAAGTTCCCCTTTCTTTAAGGCTTTTCTTTCCCTTAGTTCCTCTCTCCCTTATGTAAATGGAAGCAAAGTTTTCTTTATTCACTTTTATTTATGTAACAGAGTTTTACCTTTTGTTGTAAAAGCAAGTGAATGCAATTTCTTATATTTTTTGCCCATAAAACATAACCTAGATAAATTTTTTCAAGGTGTTTTTTTTACCCCCTGTGGGACAGTTGCTCTTAATAGAAAAAAGATTGCCCGTCCCTTCTTTGGGGGCTTACTCGTAATAAGAACTAGCAATTATTGAGCTTACTCTGTGCCAGGGACTTAACATCCATTATCTTGTTTAATAGTAGCACCCACCCCTGTTAGGGTTGTTGTAAAGATTGAGCAAGCTCATGTATATGAAGTGTTTAGTGCAGTGCCTGGCATATAGCGAGCTGTCAATAAAAATGAACTATTATAACTGTTATTGTTATTACTACTATTACTACTTTTGAGAAACTGGAACAAGACACATCCAATGGCTTTGAAAAAGCTAAGTTCAGGGTCTAATAACCAAAATTCTTGCTAGATACAGTAAGACAGCTGGGAGTAGGAGAGTACAAATTTCTTGGGATGAGGCAGAAGAACAGTGGTGTGGAAGCAACAGAAGGAGTAAGGAATAGATTGACAACAGTCCCCACTCCCAGCCCTGGGAATAAGGTGAGACTACTTTTGAAGATGGTGTCTAGCAAGGCTGACTATTGTAGTGACTAGGAGCACATCCAGATTTGGGTTTCAGGCCTGGCTGTGTCATTCACCAGCTGTATGACCTTGGATAAATCACTTAACTATTCATAGCCTCAGTTTCCTTATCTGTAAACTGGGGGAGCTAAGAGAAACTTGTTCCGATGGTTGTGTGATAACACATGTGAGATATAATCCATGGGAAGTGACCTTAGAATGCCTGCCACCTAGCAAATGCTGTTGTGATTATCATTATCCTTCCAACCACAGTGCAAAGTAGGTATGATTGCCCCCAGTTTACAGCTGAGAAAACTTAGGCTTGGAGGGCTTAATGAGCTTGTTCAAAGTACAATGAATAAGCACAAGGCTAGAATTTCAATCGAGATCAATCTTCCCCAAATCTTGTGATCTTTCCACTACTCCGTGATGTTTCCCAGAAACATTGTTCTTATTCCAGAAATGAGAAGCACAAGGTCAGCTATCACCTTAAAATAATAACAATAACAACCCCCAAACATGCTCCTTAGCCCCCGAGGTACCCTGGCTGCTCATTTCACTTGCTTTCAACTCCAGGGAAAAGGAGCTGTTTGTTACCTACAGTTTGGTGAAGCTCTTTTCTTTCTTCTCCAAAGCCTATTTCCCCTATTCACTAAATTAGTGTTATTTCCATGAAACAAAGGTGTTTCTGATGTTTCAGCCTTTTCATCTCCTGCTAAGCATCCACTTTCTGGCAGCTTTTTATTTTCAGGTAGATTATTGCTGCCCCAAACCCAAGGGCTTTGAGTCTAAGGATTTGCTGGAGCTTCAGTATCTTTGTGAGAATGATGCTAATGCCGGGCTCGGATTCTATAGAGAATTCTAGACATCACATTTTCAGAAGACCTACATGCTTTTCTCATCCCCTACATGATGCCCCACCCACACCTTTGGCTGCAATTTTTTGGCATATGGCATTGCTGGCTCTGGCATCTGATAATCTCTGCAGCTTTGGTGTTGCTTCTCTTTTTGAAATAGCATGCCCTTTTGGGTATTGCTCACATATGTCCCATTTAGTACTGCTGGCGTCTGGTGTTCCTAGAGCCTCACTATTCTTCCCCAGCACAGGGATTAAAAGGGGCACATTTATCTTGCTGAACTTGGGGAGAGCAAGGATTCAGTAGAATTAATGTCTTAGGGAAATTATTGGAATTATGAGTGAGAATCATTATTAATTGCAATGGTCTGAATTTACATCATGGAAAATTATTGATGTGTACTATGAAGAACACATTGGGCTGAATGCTGCAGGAATACAAAGACGTGGTCTCTGTGCTTATAGAGCATATGAGTTAACAGAGGACTAAAACAACCTTTCAAGTCTCTGTAGAGTTTGAAGTTCCACAAGGAGAATACCAAAAAGAAAAAAAAGTTTTGTGGGGATCCAGGGTCTGTAGTAGCAGAAAAAGCTTCACAAAAGAAGTGGATCTGCTCTGGTTCTGGCACAAATAGGTGCTCAAGGAATATTGATTAAATTGGAGTTAGTCAGATGCAATCTGAGAAAGGGCATCATGAATGGAGGAAATGGCGTGTGCAATATTGTGGAGCACTCACAATGTCAGGATGGCTATTACCAAAAAAAACCAAAAAGGCAACAAGTGTTGGCAAGGATGTGGAAAAATTGGAGGCCTTCCACACTGTTGGTAGGAATGCAAACTGGTGCAGCCACTATGGAAAACAGTATGAAGCTTCCTCACAAAATAGAAAGTAGAAATAAAAAAATATGGTCCAGCAATCCTACTTCTGAGTATTTATCTAAAAGAATTGAAATCAGGATCTCGAAGAGATATCTCCATCCCCGTGTTCATGGCAGCATTATTCACAAAAACCAAGAAGTGGAAACAACCTAAATGTCCATTGATACATGAATTGGTAAAGAAAATGTGGTATATACATAAATGGAATACTATTCAGCCTTTAAAAAGAAGGAAATTCTGCAATATATGACAACATGGATGAACCTTCAGGACATTATGCTAAGTGAAATAAACTAGTCACAGAAAGACAAGTACTGCATGATTTCACTTATATCAGGTATCTGAAATAGTCAAATTCATAGAATCAAAGAGTGGTGCCAGGGGCTCGGGGGAGGAAGAAATGGAGAGTTACTAATCAATCGCCATAACGTCTCAGTTAAGCAAGATGAATAAGCCCTGGAGATCGGCTGTACAACATAGTGCTTATAGTCGACAACACTGTATTGCACATTTAAAATTTGTTAAGAGGGTAGATCTCATGTTAAGTGTTTTTGCCACAATAAAATAAAATAAAAAAAGAATGGTCACAATGTGTACTGGAAACAGGAAGCGGTTTAGACCAGAGTAAAACATACATCAGGGAGGCATGGGGAGTGAGCCTGGGAAGGAGGGTCATGGCCTGGAATGCCAGGCTAAGGATTTTGCCCTTTATTTAGCAAGCATTAGGGAGCCATTGAGGATTTTGGAGCACCAGAACAGTGACATGGATTTAATCCTAAGATAGGTCTGATGGCAGAATGCTGAGAGGTCAAGAGAACGAGCATAAAGAAAAAGGGACACTATATTTGATCAAGATGCATTCAAGACCTCCCTAAAGAGTACTTTTGGTAGAACGGTAGGGGTAGAAGCCAAATTTCAGATATATAAAGGATGAGTGTGATAGTGCAAGGGGGGCGAGCAAGCCTTAGCAACTCGAGGGCCCAGGGGCCTGACGGGAAGGCTTGTGGAGTCGAGCATCTTTGAAGGCAGACAGGAAGGGCCCCGTGGAGAGGGAGACACTGGAAACGTGGGGGAGACTGACTAATTCATACAAAGAGATCATGGAGGAGGAAGGCTGAGGTGGGAATTAGTGGAAGGATTTTCCTTGGAAAAGAGCATTGTTTCCTTTTTCAGATATGGGACTAAAGGAAGAGAGATGAAAGGAAATGCTTTGAGGAAGAGAATGAGCCACAAGAAAAGGAAAGAGTAACAAAAGTTTTTTCAGGCCTACATATAGAGCCTTGCTCTCTTGGCGCAATGCTCAGAGCACACTTCTCAAAGCCTGCCCATCACCCAGGCTTCTTCCAAAAGATTTACGGCCTGATTGATTCTCTTCAGCTTCAGTCAGAGACAACCTGACAGCTGCAGTCGGCTCAGCCCTTCTTGCAGTGAGCTGACACCATTTCTGGTGGGCTTCAAAGACAGTATAAATGGCTTTCCCCTGAGAGCACGCTACGCTCGGCACCCAGGCAGCCTCATTACACAACCAATTAAATTGCTATCACTTGAAAGGAATCAATGGCAGTTCAAGGTCTGCCTGAGTAGACTTTACATTTCCAAGTTCACACATATTACAGTCTTATAGTCAAGGAGTTCCCAACTACTAGGGGAAGATGTAAACATGACCTTAGAAACAGTAGATTCTTTCACTTTCTCTAAGGGGGAGTCCCAGAAGATCTTACTCATTAGATGGCAGGCAAGATCCCTTTAATCTTTCTGAATAGAAAGGAGTCCAGGCAGCTCTTAAACAGTGGGAAGCTCAAGCTTTTTGCTCTGTTGCACCCATCTGGACACAGGCACGTCAATTCCTCCATATCTGTCCTTCCTGGGGGTTCCTAAGTGAGGTCTCTGGGTGTTGAGTGCAGTAACCAAAGTCTGGGTTTCCCCATAGAAAGGCTACAGCCCTCTTGCAAATACATCTTTCAGAAACTAATTTAGCTGGTTCCACTGAAATGAACTTGGAAATGACCCAACAGAAGGCCTAACGTGGGGGGCAGAGGGACCTGTGCCAGTTACACCACTGCACCAGGAGTGGCCACGCTGGGTCTTTCGCTTTCCACAGGAGAATTTGACTTTCTGAATGCAGCACACTTTCTCATCTACTTAAATGTGTTATTTAAATAAATTGCTTTGCTCTTGAGGGACCTTGTACTCTTTGGCTCAGTGAGAAGCTGGTAGATTGGAGTCAGAAGGAGCTGTCAATGTGGAATCTAAAGAGTTTCAGTGTGGGAATATTAGGGGTCAGGCACAACCTCACATTAGTTATTGCATCTTGTCATTAGATGACATGGATATTACTATAAAGAGTAAATCTGTGGGGAGCACGAAAATGAAAGCTATAAATTGGCTAGAAGAAGTAGGAGATTTCAATGTGAAAGTAAGTGCTTCTATTCAAGATATGAACACCAAGCCTCGCTGCGGCCTGCTCAGATCCCTGCTTTGCTCTAGCCTCCTATCACTTTTTCCTCTTTGAAATACCATCAAGCTTGGACCGTTCATTGGTTGTTTTAAAACAAGGTCAGGCCTTACTCTCAAGTGGCCTCAGCTGACAAGAGTTCAGCACCAGCAGACTAATTTTAATCCTGGCCCAAACAAACTTAATTAAGGGAGGTGTTCTGCTGCCAAAAACCACCTACTGCATTCCAAAGCCAAGCTGAAGGGCTTGTGGATTTTCTGTTGTTTGTATTGTCTACACTACTGCTTTCCTTCTTTCCTGCAGGACCGGGCACACGGGAGCTTATTATCCTGGCTCCCCCACTGACTGGTGTGTGACTTTGACTGAATTACTTACCTCCTCTGAACCTCAGGTTCTCCTGTGTGAGATGGAGATAGTAATGGGACTGACCCCTGAGGACTGTTGAGAGTGTTCAGTGAAGCAATGCATCTGGAGTGGTTAGCACGCTGCCTAACACACAGTAGGCACTAAGTAAATTACAGTTGTTTAATGATAACAGTAACAGCCATTTAAAGCAAATATGTAACGAATTGGATGTGTGTGTGCTTTGAGGGTTGATTCATTTTGTTTGAGCTGATTAAAGGTGCTTTGAAAAGGAAAGCATAAATGTGAGGACAGAGGGGCATGTAAAAAAGTATATATCCACATGCCTATTTTCTTTGCATCTGAGGGTTTCATAAATAAGATTTTAAAATAAGTTAACAATGAGAAAGGTGCAATATTCTGCCCTTGCTAAAATCCTCAGAACTCAAGAGAAGACTGCAAAGAACTTCTGTTTTGTCACCTATAATTTATAACGTCACTATTACTATTGGTAAGAAATTTTTTTAAATGTACCAAGTGATGGAACTCAGTGGCCTGTACTTGGCATTAGCAGAGGTATGCAGCATCATTTCTCTTTGATCCATCATTTTTGTAATGGACACATCAGAAGATTTGGCACCTGGATATCCTGGAAAAATTCAGTCCCTTGGGCCTCCATCCTCAGAGGTTCAGGTTCAGGAGGATTGGAATGGGGCACAGGAGTCAGAAACGCCGCAGGTGCTTGAGATGCCAGGGTCCAAAGGTCAGATTTTGAAACCAAGGGTCAGTGGGATCCATCCTCTCCTTACCCTCCTGGCCAGTCCATGCTGCAAATCACTCTGCAGTCTGAGATCCCTTAGTTGGCATGACTTTAGAGCCCTGGTTCACCTCTACTTGTCTCCTGCAGAGTAGAGATGAGTCCTTAAGCGAGGTTTGCCCTCTCCTCCTGATATGAGCTTGCCTGGCACCCCGCATCATTACCATAATTGTCTCCCAACTTCTGATTAGATACAAACATGACACCAGCAATCATGTTTCATCTTCAACTTGTAATTCGATGCAATATGGTGATTATGCATCTTGATCGAAGGTCATCTCCATGAGATAATAAGTACTCACAGTAACACTCTCCTTGGGATGTTTTTGCTTTTGCCTTATAGCTGCATGTCCTGTCTCAACTTCCCTTACCCCAAAAGAAGGGCATGACTTCAGCATCTGCTGCTGATTTTGCCTTGATTTTCTTATCAAACACACACACACACACACACACACACACACACACACACACGCAATCTGATTTGGTGCATCTGTTGCTAATTGACTGCCTCTCATGGCTAGTCCTCCTTCTTGTACTCTCTCTTTCCTCCAACAATCCCTCTAATCCTTCTGGTCACTTAGAATGGAATTGATAGAAGAGATCTGTGACTCATTTTTCTCTATCACTATTTAGCATCTCTTTTCCTTCTTCTCATTGTCTCTTCTCTCTCTTAACATAATCAGGTCCATGGTTCTCTCTCTCTCATTCCCTCCTTCGCCCTCACCCCCCATCTCTCCTCATCTGTAAATGGGGACTTAGCATGGTAGAGTATAAAGAGCGTAGGCTTAGAAGTCAGATGGTCCAGTTCTGCCGTTTACTGGCTGTGTGAACCTGGACAATTTATCTCACTTCTCTGAGCCCAAGGTTCTTTGTCTACAAGATGGAAATCATTGTGCTTCTAGTATTTTTTACTTTGAAGTATTGTTTGGAGGAATAAATTATACATATGAAAGTGCCAGGCTCAGAGTGAACACTCAATAAATGCTGGTCATTGTTTTAATACCTACCACACAGGGTTTTTACAAAATGAGATAATGTGTGTAAATAGCTTATAATAGAGCCTAGGAAGTTGCACAACAAGTAACTGCTCCTCTCCCAGTTGATTTCATGGAAAATAGGATCCAGAATGGGGAGGAAGAAGAAATATCATTGGATGCCAAACCAAGGTTTTGAGGATTCCTCATAATCAGGCCATCCTGCATTAAGGTAGTCAAACTGTCCAATGGTTCCAGCGTAGCTGACCTAATTAGTGCAGTAGACCACATTTCCCACTACTCCTTAGAAGGCTCTGTTTTCCTCACGGTGTGGCCCAGGCTCCCTTCTAGCAACCATTACATTATACTCTGTATCGCTCCCTGTGTAGGTGATGGTTGATACAAAGGTCATCTTTGGAAATCATTGTCTGCTCTCCACCTCTTTCTTTTCTCATCCTTGCCTCTCTTTACCCTGCATAACCCTGATGGTGGTATTCAAGACTGGAGAGAATGCTAAACCAAGTACTGTATTCCTATGACATCCACTGTGTACTTTATTGAACTTGATTTTTAGTTATTTTTTCTAAAAATGAGAAAATCATGGTATATCAGAGTTTGGAGGGCATTTAGAGACCATAAGTCCAAGCCACTTACTTTAAAGGAAATTAACACTCAGAGATGTCAACTTATTTGTTCAGGCCCGGGCAGGGTATTCATGACATATCTGAGGCTAGAGGCCAAGCCCCTGACACTAGTTAAGTGCATATCCCTCTACATCACACTGCCTTTTAAGATCTTTTTTATTTATTAAGCCTTAAGTTACAGACAAGTCTACTCTTTTTATTTATTTCGAAGTCCTTCATTTTGTTTTTCTATTGTTTCTGGCTCCCCTACTGTTCTGGATTGAATTGTGTTTCTCAAAAATGATTTGTTGATGTCCTAACCCTCAGTACTTCCGAATGTGACCTTATTTGGAAATAGGATCTTTGCAGAGGTCATCAAATTAAAATGGGGCCATTAGGGTGGGCCCTCATCCAGTGTGACTGGTGTCCTTATTAAAAAGGGAAATTGGGCACAGAGACACGCACGCACAGAGGGAAGATGATGCAAAAACACATGAGGAGAAGATGGCCGTGTGACTGGAATGATGCATCTGCAAGCCAAGGAATGCCAACAATTGCCATCCAGTGCCAGAAGCTAAGGCAAGGGAGGATTCTCCTTCAGAGCCATCAGAGAAAGCATAGCCCTGCTGACACCTTGATTTTGGACTTTTAGCCTCCAGAACTGTAAGACAATAAATTTCTGCAGTTTTATGCCACTCAGTTTGTGATACTTAGTTATGGCAGCCCTAGAAAACTGATAAACCCACCTTGGATACTTTTATAATCCCCAAAGTATAAATATTATTAAAGCCAGAGAGAGAAATTTCTTGAAAGAGCAGGTATCTAGCAAGTATCTTATGACTTGTCTGCTTTAGATTACATTGTATTTGTACCTGGGAGCCAAAGAAAATATCCATGGTGTCAGTGTTATGATTGCTGCCCATGCCTTCTATTGAATCTGTAAAATCATTTTGTTGTTTTGTTGCTTGTTCTTATCCTGAGACCTGGAGGATTTCTGAGGAATATGTTTTGGTTGGTGGTTTCATACTGTAGATGTTCTGGCCAACACTGTTCCTCTAGGCATAATTGTAGTTTTGAGGATTTTTATAGGTCCCCTTTTTTGTGGCACTCTCTAGATATACCTTTGTTCTCTCACCTTGCTTTCAAGCCAATACATCCGGGCCACGCTAACTTAAGGTCTTTTATATTGTTGCCTTGGTGATGCAACTGTCACTGCAATCTCACAGGACAGTGACAGGATCCAGGGGATTTTTTTTGCCAAGCATCAAAGCCAAGAAATTCATACCAATAACTACCCTCATCCCCTCCTGGCACTGACGCAGTTACTAAGAATTGTTAATACACGTGTAGTGCTAACCTACACTGGGAAATACCCACATCAGACCTCATGACAGGTGCTTGGAAATTTTCATAAAAGGGGATCTTCACTTTTAATACTCTTGATGGTGTTTTCCCAGGGTCGTGTTTGTAGTGCTGCTGAAACTTAGATGGCTAACAACGTGCTGTGAAGACTGCACTGAGGTCAAGAAGGAGAAACAGGGGTTATCTAGCCATGACTAAAACAGTTGATAATGAAAATTGGTATAATTTTATAGAGGGCGTTATTAATGGGTACTGTGAGGCAGAATGAAAATAGCAAGGGCTATGGCATCACCCAGTCTTGGGTTTGAATTCTGTGTGACTTTAAAAATATGACCTATATTTACCGAGCCTCAGATTTTTAAAAAAATATGAAAAATTTCAAACATTCCAAAGGTAAAAAAAAAAGAATAATATAGCAAACATAAATGTACTCACCACCAAATTTTTGAATAATTATATATTACAAATACAGTTGTAGCCCCGTATATATCCTTCCCCAAACACATTCACTTCCTTGCCTCTGGACCCTGCCACTCTCCCCAGTTCCACCACACACACACTCAAACTAATTAATACTGAAAACTAAAAAAAGACTCTGACATATAGAAAGTAAAATTGCTTCTGAAATGGCAGGGGTTGGTAGAGACACTAGTATTGCAGGGTTAATTAATATATCTAGCAAAAAATTAACAAAAGGGCTTGTTTGGGGAAGTCATGGATGGTATTTCTACTTTTTAAATATAAATTAGAATCTGCCAGGAAACTTTTAGATTTCTAGTAGGCTGTGTGGTTTTCTGAACAAGACCAGGTTAGTCAGTCCCTGTAATGAGTTCACAGTATATACATTGGCTCTGTGTGGCTTTGATGGTTAAGTTTCTGTATCAATGTGGCTGGGTCACAGTGCCCTGATATTTGGTCAAAAATTATTCTGGATGTTTCTATGAAGGTGTTTTTTAGACGAGATTAACATTTAAATTGGTAGACTTTGAGTAAAGCAGATTACCCTCCATAATGTGGGTGAGCCTCATCTGATCAGTCGAAGGCTGTAAGAGAACAAAGATTGTCTTCCCCTGAGCAAGAAGGAATTCTGCCTCCAGAGTGCCTTTGGATTAGAGCTGCAACATCAGCTCTTCCCTGGATCTCCAGCCTGCTGGCTTGCCCTGCAGATTTTGGACTTACCAAACCTCCACAATCATGTAAGCCAATTCTTGATAATCTCTCTCTCTCTTTGTTACTCTCTCTTTGTCTCTATCTGTACACACACATGCGCACACACACACACACACACACACCTTTTTGTTTTTGTTTCTCTGAAGAATCCTAAGACAGTGGGTTAGGCAGTGCCTCTTTGGTTTTCCAAATGGTAAAATGGTGGGTGCTTTCTAATCATCCTGTTGGTTCCTATGTTTCCAATATGTATGCACAGCTGTACATACCTTACACCTTGTGTCTCTCCATGACTCCCTCTGCTTACCAGTTAAGTAAAAAAATGCCTTGGCCCAGCATTCCAAACTGTCCAGGTTTCCTGTTCACTATGTCCTTAAACTCCAAATAAATTGTATCAAACACCTCTGCATGTAACTTTTCTTAAACCTGGATGATATTCCCTTTACCCCCGCATATCCTAAACCTAATAACAGACAAACCCTCTCATGTTTCAGATTCTCTTCTAGAAGCTGAAAATTTGTGGGAACAAGACAGACATGATCCCTTTTCTCATGGAGCTTATACTCTGGTGAGGAAGGCAAAGAACAAACAAATTAAATGAATAAGAAAATATGATAATTTCAGATAATGATTAAGACTCTGAAGAAACTGAAATAGGGTATTATGTAGAGAGTGGCTTTAGATTGGTGGCCAGAGATGCCCTCACTGTGGGGATGACATTAGAGCAGTTATGGCCCTTGCCCTCGTAGAGCTCACAACTAGTTGGGAACACAGGGAAGAAAACAGAAGATATAATTTAGGGGCATGAATGTTATGTGGGAGTACAAAGAAGGGGTGCCTAACATGGGCTAGGATGGGGCAGAGAATGTGTCCTGGAAAAGCGACATTTAGGCTGAGATCTAAAGCCTAAGTAGGACTTAGCTTATGCTATGTAAGGTATGTACAGCTGTGCATACATATTGGAAACATAGGAACCAACAGGATGATTGGAAAGCACCCACCATTTTACCATTTGGAAAACAAGAGAGGGGCTGCCTAACCCACTGTATTAGTCAGGATTCTTCAGAGAAACAAAACCTAAAAGGGGTGTGTGTGTGTGTACAGATAGTAAGAGAGAGAGACAAAGGAAGAGGGGAGAACACTCCAGGCAGAAGGAGTAGTTTGTACGAATATCCAGAGGAGAGGAAGGATATGACTTTTGGGGAAAAAAATAGTTTAGTAGGTTGAAACTTAAATATGAACATGGAGGGGCCGGCCCTGTGTCTGAGTGGTTAAGTTCAAACGCTCCGCTTCGGCAGCCCACGGTTTTGTCAGTTCGGATCCTGGATGTGGACCTACACACCACTCACCAAGCCATGCTGAGGCAGCGTCCCACATAGCACAACCAGAAGGACCTACAAGTAGAATACACAACTATGTACTGGGGGGCTTTGGGGAGAATAAGGAAAAAAATAAATATGAGCATGGAGAGATGAGTGATAAAGCTGGAGCATTAAGCTGGCTGGATCATAATGGGCTTTGTAGTTTCTGCTACTAAAGTTGAGGTGCTGAGATGGGTTTT
Organism: Equus quagga; assembly: GCF_021613505.1. Taxonomy (NCBI): domain Eukaryota; kingdom Metazoa; phylum Chordata; class Mammalia; order Perissodactyla; family Equidae; genus Equus; species Equus quagga. Next base: position 19,535,223 of record NC_060276.1, on the reverse strand, counting down.
ATTATCATTATTATCTTCTTTCTACATGTGAGGAAACTGAGTCTCAGAGAGGGTAAATAATTTGCCCATGGTTTCACAGCTGCTAAGTGGCAGAGCTCCGATTCTAATCCAGGTTTGTTTGACTCTACTTCACTATGCCACCTTGTAAGAATCCAATTTCAGCATTCAGTTCATAGGGAGCGCTGAGTAGTCTGGCTTAGCTACAACATATGCTATATATAGGAAAATGGTGGGTCAGAAAACTAGGAAAGTACACTGAGGGCAGATTATGAGGTGGGGCACTTAAATGCCCACCTGAAGAATCTACACTTAATTATTTTGCTTTTACAGATGAGGAAGCTGAAGCTCAAAAAGCTAAGAAAATCATCCATGGTTTCAAGGTTAGCAAGTGGTAGGACTGGAATTTAACTGAGATTTAACTGGAGCCAGAGTCTGAGTCTGTACCATTTCCTCAAAACTACTTCCCTACTGTACCTTCAACTGCCTCCTTCTGCACTGGCTGTATCTCCTCAGTCATCCACAAAAAGCTCCAAATATTTTGAGCGCTTACTATGTGCCACAAGCTATGCAAACTGCTCTGCATTCAGTAGCTCATTTAGTCCTCCCAGTAGTGCTGTAGAGGAGAGCTCTATATTTCCTCTCATTTTATAAATGAGGAAACTGTGTCTCAGGTAGAGGAACTCGCCTGAACGTTGTCCTGTGAGTAGATCACGTAGCTGTGAACGTAACGGTAATAGTTGAAGTTCCAGGAGTAGATGTGGTCACTGAGGAGGATAATGAGGGGGACAGAGAGAGAGAGCAGAGGATATGCAAAGAAAAGGGAAGTGAAAGTGTATTAGCCTGCTTGGGCTGCCAGAACAAAATACTAGAGACCAGGGATACTTAAATGACAGGAATTTTTTTGTAAAGTTCTGGAAAGTAGAAGTTCAAGATCAAGGTGCTGGCAGATTTGGTTACCTGGTGAAGGTTCTCTTCCTGCTTTGTAGAAGAGCACCTTCTTGCTGTGTCCTCACATGGGGGAGAGAAAGACGAGAAGCTTATAAGGGTACTAATCCCATCGTGAGTGTCTCCCCCTTATGACCTCATCTAACCCTTATCACCGCCCCAAAGCCCCATCTCCAAATACCATCATATTGAGGGTTAGGGCTTCAACATGTGAATTTTGAGGGGACACACTTCAGTCCATAGCAGAAGGGAAGGGAAGAGAAAGAGAGAATGAAAATGGGAAGAGAACCTGAGAGATTATCTACGTGAAGAGAGAGAAGGAGGCAAAGGAACCAGTGGAGACAGAGAAAATGTGCAGAGGAGTGCCATGCCCTGGGGGAAGAGGCAGGGAATGCGTTTCTACGAGGGGTGGGCCGAGAGTGTTGAATGCTTCTAAGTCACTGCAGTGGACAGGGTCACATGGAAGTGCCCAAAGATTGGATTTGGTCACTGAGGGTGCTTCAGGGCAGTTGCAGCCAACAGCGTAGTGGGGACTGAGGACAGACTGCAGAGGATTAAGGAAGGAGAGAACAGAGCACAGGTGATTGCAGAGGTTGGGTAGAGACAGGGCAGAGAGAGGAAGGGGAGCTCTTTGGTTAAAGAAAACAAATTTTGGATGAGAGATACTAAGTGATTTTGAACGATTGACAGGAAGGGGATAGAGGAGAGACCGAGGTTTAAGCAAATCAGCAAGTGAAGGTGGTAAATCATTAACGGAGCGAGTTCCTGGAGGAGCTGAGAGGGGAAGGGGACCTAGCAGAGTGAGAGAGCTCAGCTTTGGACAGGAGTATACGTGTGGTGCAACGGACACAGCACAGGTTTTATACTATTACAGACTTGACTCTTTGTTCTCGGTTCAACTACTTAATAACTTGTGGCCTTATTGAAGTCACTTAATCTCTCTCAGCCTCAGTCTCCATAATTGTTAAATGGAGGTAATGGTAGTCCCTATTTCTTAGGGATTTGTAGAATCCAATGAGATATGATAGATGGGAAAGCACCTAGCATGGGGTCTGGCACCTAGGAGTGCTCAATAAAGGGATGATGAAGGAAAATGCAGAGATACTGGGAGGAGTGAAATTGAGTTAGCACATATGAACTGGGCTCAATTCGAAATGTAGTTTAAGGAATATTGTCCCTTGCTTAGATTGGGTCAACTAGTGCCCCACTGTGGTAGGTGAGAGTGCAGCTCACTAATATTGTGGGTGCTTTTCCTTCAGGGCACAGAGTAGGACTATACTTTTCTCCTCTCTTGAAGTTAGATGTGGCCATATGACTTGCTTTGGTAAATGGAATATGAGCAGAAGTGACATGTGTCACTTCAAAGTGGAAGCATTTAATTGCTGGTTCTCAGCTCTGCAATGCTCTCTTCTTTGGCCTTGTCAAACGGGGCAGCCCTCATTAATGGAAACGTAATGCTGAGTTACCATCTAATGGAGGACCAGTGCCCTAGACAGTAACCCAGACCTGCAGTGGACTATTTAGGAAAGAAAGAAACTCATGCTGTTTTAACTCACTGAGATCTTGAAATCATTTACTATTGTAGCATGACCTGGCCTATCTTGATTTATAAGCCCCAAAAAGTAAAAGCAAAGCATCCCTTAATTTAAAACCTACTAGTGTCTTTGAGGACACAGTATGAAAAGTGAGGATAAAGTTAATGTGACTGATTTTTAACAACTTGCCAGAATTTATGTTCCCCCAAATTAATGTTCTTGCCTTCAAAGTAGTCACTGTGGGATTATATAATAATTTAAATGATGTTAAAAACAGTTATGAAATTACTTTTACAACCCAACCTCAAAATTGATTAATTTAGTCATTTACTATGTGCCAGGCACTGGGGATACCGAGATGAAAAGACATGTTCTTTCTCCTTCAGGGGCTCATAGTGTTGCAGTAGGAAATATCTAAGTGTTCTAAAGTGGTGCAACGCATGGCAGGGCAGTAGATGAGGAAATGGTCAGTTCTACCAGAGAGATTCAGGGAAGGCTTCATGGATGAGAGATGACTAGGTGTTTACTAGACAGGTGGATCAGGGTGGAGGCAAGGCTATTCCAGGCAAAGGGACAACAGGAGCAAAAGCGTATAGGTTTGAAGTAGCATGGCATATGTGGGTAAGTTCAAATGCTTCTGTATGTCCAGAGCCTCGTGTGAGAAGGGAATTCTGGGAGACATGAGGCTGGAGAACAGGTATGGGAAAGATCATGGTGTCGGGGCACCCATTGTGCTAGGAATATTGTAGCATAGGCAGTGTGGTCCTGGGACCAGTGGTTCAAAATCCTCTTCTGCAGAAGAAAAAAGATAATGGCACCAGTGCTTGTTTAGATGAATATTTATGATGGTTTCCAAATGTCTCAGAGTTTTTCACTATTCTGAAAAATGTTACCTTGATATTTGTCTCCTTAGGTTTCTGATAAGCACAAGTGTCTCTACTTCCTTAATGGCCTCTGTTCTACTTTCATGTTTTAATCTTAAAGCTCATTTCAAACTATTTGGGAAGTAGGTATGAATCTCAAATCAGAGTATCATAGAAACATTGCAGTCTAGAGCTAGAAGAGGCCTTTGCGTATAACTGAGGGCAAGATGTACAGGACATCAGTAGAGCCCACTCTTACAGGTGAGACTTTGTCCTCAGGTCCTCCTGAATATCCTCTCATGCGTCACTTTCCATGTTTTCTATATAGGAGGGGGTGAGGTGAGGGAAGGCTTGGAAAGCCACCTGAGACACCATGCTGTCATTTCAGATCTCTGATTCTAGGAATCCAGTTCTCAAATGCTGCATGTGGGTGAATTCTTGGAGCAATGAACACCAAATGTCCAAATTAAATTTCAGTTCAATCCCTCTAGTTTTGACTAGTGTTTCTCCTTAAACCGTACACAAGATGCTTGTTTTCCTCCCGTTCATATTTTACAGAGTTTATTCAGAGCTCTTTTCTTGCACTATATTTAAGGATGGGCAAAATGTTCTTGATATTTCCGGCAGAATAGTAATTTCCAGGAATCAATTTACATATGCATTGGATCAAGTGTCTTAATGTCCAAATCTTAGTGAAAAATGCCAAAAGATTTGCCATTTGCCCATATAACAAAAGCATCGCAGTTATCAGTGGCTGTTTTGGAGACCCTTGGAAGAGTTGAGTAAAAATTTTATGATGTCTGTTGCTGGTACATTCCGTTCATAAATCAGTGGCTAAAAGTTCAAGGGTTGTGTGATACGAAAGGGGAAATCCCCTGTCAAAAGCCTCATTATAAAGATGAGATGTTAATACAAATTCTCATCTTCAGAATTATAATTGGATACATAAATAAATATGTAAACTATATAAAACTTTTGATAAAGAACATGTTCTCAGTAATAGTCGGTGCGACATTCCTTATAATTTTGAAAATTTGGAATCAAGCTAAATAGCATACAATAGGAGTTTTGTTAAATAGTTCATGGTACAATGATAGAATGAAATATTATATAGCTGTGGTTGGCAGAATTCTAAGATGGCCTCCAAGTTTCCAGCCCCCAGTATACACACACTTGGCATAATCCCCTTTCGTAAAGTGTGGGAAAGACATATGAATGTGATGAGATAATTGCTCCCTTGATTAGGTTACGTTATGTGACAAAGGTGATGAGATCGTCACTCCCGTGATTATATTGTAGCAGACTGGATCGAGATTCTCTTGTATGTTTTGGAGAAGTAAGTTGTCATGTCATGAGAGTCCCATGTGCTAGGACCTAGGAATGGCCTCTAAGAGCTAAGAACAGTCCTTGACAGATGGCTAACAAGAAAACAACTGAGAGGTACTGAATTCTGCCACAAACCTGAATGAGCTCAGAAGAGGGCCCTGAGCCTTAGAAGAGATCACAGCCCCGGCTGAAAATTGATTTCAGCCTGGTGAGACCTTGAGTAGATGACCTGGCTAACTCATGCCTCGAATCCTGACCCATAGAAAGTGTGAGATAATAAATTTGTGTTTTAAACTAGTAATTTTGTGGTAATTTGCTATTCAGCAATAGAAAACTAACACAATAGCCATTTAAAAATGTGTTTATGAAAATTTATTCAGTGACTTTTGAAACTACTTACAAGATTAAAAATAAAGATAAAATGTTACACACAATATGCTCTTAAGAGTGCCAAGGAAAATATATAGAGACTGGAAAGAAATATTCTAGCATGTCAAAAGGGGTTGTCGCTGGGATTTTGTGTGATTTCTTCTTTTGCTCTTTTTACACGTTTTCATATACATTTTCTAGAATGAGAATAGATTCATTTGAGAACCAGAAATAATTAAGTGTAACCCCAAGAAAGTAAGAAAAATATAGGTATTAAGAATATAAAATTTATTGAAAAAAATGTGCTTTTCTTAAAGATGTCTGTCACAGTAATTTTACTTGTATGAATATGAACTCATGACTCACAAAACATATTTTCTGTCTCTGGCCACTAAAATGGCCCAGAAATAATGATACCCAAGTATCAATGAGCATACCTAGCACTCAGATCTTGGTTTCTAAATATTGTTCACTAGTAAAAGAAAGCAAAGGCTCTGTATAGAAATAGCTGATACCAAGTCTGGAGGAGGGAAAGTATAAAGTGAGCCTGGGACATCTTGTTGTGCCAGAAAGCAACCAAGTACTCAAAGAGTAATGAAGTCATATCAAAAGACCATAGGAGACAGCTTGAAGGGGAAGCCTTTGGTCAAATTTAGGACAATCTGAGTATCAAAAGAATAATGATAAGAATTGTTTATAACACATTGACTTTCTAAAAATTCTTGAGTCCATTGTGATATATATATATATATATATATCTATATATGTATCTCTCTGTCTACCTATCATCTATCTGTCTGTCTATCTATCTATCTATCTAAAAGAATAGCAGAAAAACTGAAAAGCTCTTCTTCATCATTAAATGTCAAAGAATGATAGAATTAGAAATATCATTTTATAACACTTAGTGTCATAGTTGCTGATTGAGTCAGGCGGAGATTATCAGTGTATTTGAAAACCATTGGATGAAAGATTGCTGGGAAAAAGCATATTCGCTCAGTGACGAAGAATTGCTCCATAGTTTACCTAATAATACAAAAGGAAAACTGTGCCTTAATGATGGAGAGATATCTGGAGGTCACCACCTTAACCTAAAAATCAAATAATTAACAGTGGGATGACCTGATCTTTATGCCTCTGTTATGGACTGAATGTTTGTGTTGGCTCCCAAAATTCATATGTTGAAATCCTAACCTCCACTGTGATGGTATTTGCAGGTGGCACATTTGGAAGGTAATTAAGTCATGACAGTGGAGCCCTATGAATGGGATTTAGTGCCCTTACAAGGGACTGAAAAGACCAGAGTTCTCCCCTTCTACCATGTGAGAACACAGTAAGAAGACAGCCATCTATGAACAAGGAGGTGGGTCATCACCAGACAGTGAATCTGTCAGTGCCTGATCTTGGACTTTCCAGCCTCCTGAGTGTGAGAAATAAATGTTTGTTTTTTGAGCCATCCAGTGTATGGTATTTTTTTACAGCAGTCTGAACGAACTAAGGCAGTCTCTTTATGTGATGCAATATGAAGTACGCAATACTACTAGTGAAGTTTTCTTGCCCCAAATGTTTAACTGTTCAAGCCCCTACCAATGTTGTCCAAAGAAATCTAATGCAAGCCACACATGTAATTTTACATTTCTGGTAGCCGTACTAAAAGTGAAAGGAAATAGATGATATTAATGTTGATAATATATTTTACCTAACCAAATACATTCAAAGTATTATTTCAGCATGAAATCAATATAAAATTATTAATGAGATATTTTACATTCTTTTTTTGCAATGCCTTCAAGTTCTATTGTGTGTTTTAAACTTACAGTCCATTTCATTTTAGTCTAACAACATTGAAAACCCTCAATAGTCACACATAGCTAATGGCTAACATAGTGGACAGCACAGCTCTGGATCTAACTTCACGTTAATAAGGAATTCAGGACTAGAGAAACAAGTTAAAGCCATCAGAAGGAAACAATCACATAAATCCAGAACGTGAGACATTCTGTGAGAAAATGTGCCTGGACTCCACGAAAAGTGAATGTCATGAGGAAAAAGGTAGAGGAAATGTTCCTGATTAAAAGAGACTAAAGAGTGCCAGCCCTGATGGCCTAGCAATTACAGTTCAGTGCACTCCACTTCGGTGGCCCAGGCTCAGTTTCCAGGCATGGAACCACACCACTTGTCTGTCAGTAGCCATGCTGTGGTAGTGGCTCACATAGAAGAATCAGAAGAACTTACAACTACACACAACTATGTACTGGGGCTTTGGAGGGGAGAAGGAGGAAAAGGGGAGGAAGATTGGCAACAGATGTCAGCTTAGGGCGAATCTTCCCTTGCAAAAAAGAAAAGAGAGAGAGAGACTAAAGAGACATAAAAACCAAATGCATTTCACAAACTTTGATCGTATCATGTTTTTACAAAAGCTATAAAAATTTTTGGGACAACTGGGGAAATTTTAATATGAACTGGATGTTAGATGTTACTAGGGAATTACTGTTAATCGTCTTGGGTATGACAATTTTGTGGTTATGCAAGAGAATATCTATTCTTAGGAGATGCATGCCGAAAAATTTAGGGGTGAACTCTCATGATCCCTGCAACTTTCAAACGGCTCAGCAAAAATTAAAATGCATGTATTTACATCTATCTACATAAAGCAAATATGGCAAAATATTTTTTAAAATATTGGATCTAGGTAGAGGGTATACGACTGTGCATTGTACAATTTCTTTAACTTTTCTGTTTGAAAATTTCTTTTAATTGTGGGGAAATTGTTCTGTAAAGAAACTTCTAGACTAGATGACTCCACCATAGTTCTACCACATATTCAAAGAATCTAACTGTACATGCAAAGTAAATAATTTTTTCAAGTAACTTTTGAACATAGTACTCTGTAAATACCTAGTGAAATATATTCCAAGGACGAAGAACTACAAAGACATCTTAGCTTTCATCATTAGGCTTATTGTTAACAGCAATTCAATTTTGAAACAATTTTATGTATATCATAGGATAAAGCAAATAAGGATGCTATGTTATTAGGAAGTGAGATTTTCATTGTAAAGGAGTCAGAAATACAAGTTATGTTGATGGGAGCTATCCAGAGATTCTTGAGATTCACAGTGGTTTCCAGGCCAGCTCTTAAGAATTACCTGCTTTGGTGCTGCGGGCTGAGAATGCTGGCAGCAGCTTCCCTGACCTTTGTCCCCATGGCCCTTCCGACAGATGTGTCTCTATTTCCTTGTATTAAAACTCTTCATACTTGGTATATGTAAAGTGACTTCTGTTTTCCTGACCGAACCCTGATTAATATAGGGGGGCTATTTTAATTATGGTTCTTCCATACCCTAACTTTGAGCCCTTTAGAATGCCAGCTTCATGTGGGCCCTAGTCTCCTTTAAGATTCCTTACCTTAAGTGGGCCCTGGGCCTTGACTTCTCTGCCCTTTGCCCCTTGAAACTGCAGAACTGATGCTCAGAGTGTCCAGTATCAGCAGATTCTCTCAGGGCTAAAGAGGCCTTGGTGTTCTGATCTTCAACTTATGTCTCTGGGATAGGGCTTTCCCCTAAAAATATGACCTGGAAGTTCTCACACTATCTTTTAATCACATAAATATTTTTAAGGGAATTTTTTTTGTATATTATCCAGCACTTTTTCTTGTTTTCAGGAGGAAGGTTCTTCACAATAAACTAGCCTGTCATTAAATGAAATGGAAGTCTCCAGAAGCTTTTGAACCTAATCAAAGGAGGCCCCCAAAAGGGTATACCGATGGAAAGAATTTGGAGCACCTTGGTAAACCAATGGAGTGGCTATATTTAAGGCAAATGGCCTTTTCAGAGTCTCTCCACTTAAACTGTTTATGTGTTTATGCAGCTGTCTAATCCATGTTGTTGGCTCGACTCATTATGGTTTTAAAAATACAGTAATGTTTCAATTCTTTGCACTTATAAACTATACCAATGATAGCTATAAAGCCACATATTTTACAGCAGCGCTTGCTTTTGGGTCATCCTTTGGAAATCTGATGAGAGTACATACGCACAAAACTGAGCATACAATTTTAGTGGGTTCATAGAGTGCTGAAACCCATCCATGGGTCCCAGGTTAAAAAGGCTGTCTTGTAGAAAGTACCTAGGCCCCTTAACTCTGGAAACCAGCAATCCTACAGAAAAGGAACCAAAAGAAGTGGGCTAACATGTTTTATAAACCTGTTAGGCTGGTAGGGGCATTGCAGGCCAGCAAGGAGGAATACTCATGCTAACACAGTTTTGGATAGAGCAAAATTGCCTTCTCCCCGCTGCATCAACACTTGAGTAACACAAAGTAAATTGATGTGGCACTAGCCTGAAAGAACTGTTTCCTGTTGAATTTACTTTCTTGGATATTGAAGATGAGAAGAACAGAGTGTGAAATTGAGCTTGTTCACATGAGTGGTTCCTGAAATTCCAAGCAGTTTGGAAGTTAAATCTTCAGCTGGGGAACTCTCTCTTTGCGTACTTCTTACTCCTTTTAACAAGGGGATGAGTTGAAATTCAGAAATTTTATTTATGAATCAAAAGACTGAAGCCTCCCCTTTAAAATTTTCTCTCTCCTGTATCTTAGATCCTTATGAATTGTAATCTTTGAAAACGCAGCTCCAAATCCAACCTGGTGCTCTTCCCTCTAATATTGTATCAGAAAGAGTTCAGGAGAGAAAATGAGGAGATTTTCTTGCCAGGAATTCATATAAGTCACTTGAAAAGTTGATGCACCAGCCTGGTGGTGTAGTGCTTAAGTTCGTGCACTCCGCTTCGGCAGCCCAGGGTTTGCTGGTTCAGATCCCAGGTGTGGACCTCTGCACCGCTTATCAAGCCATGGTGTGGCAGGCATCCCACATATAAAGTAGAGGAAGATGGGCACAGATGTTAGCTCAGGGCCAATCTTCCTCAGCAAAAAGAGTAGGATTGGCAGCAGATATTAGCTCAGGGCTAATCTTCCTCAAAAAAACCCAACAAAAGTTGATGCAGGTCAGGATCTAAAAAATGGGATGAGGTTGTCCTTCTCGGTTGAAGGAATACTATTTTTTAATTTCCACCATTTAGTTTTTTTACACAAAATACACCCATTGTAGAAAAATTAGAAAATACTGCTAAGTAAAAAGAAACAGGAAGATAGGTAGTTAATGAAATAGTATGTCCTCATACATTATCTCATTTAATCCTCAAAACAATCTGATGACATAAGTACTCTTATTATCCCCACGGAGAAACCAGGGTGCAAGTTCACATAGTCAAGAGGTGGTGGAGTTGAGATGTGAACACAGACAGTCTGAGTCCACAGCCCAATTTCTTACCGACTGTACTTTTATATTTCTATCCCAAGTGCTATTACTTAGAGAAGCAATCCAAAAGTAAAGAATTCTAGTCAAGGACCTTGATTTTAACTTTGGTTCAGCCTGTAATTAGCCATTAGAGCTTGAGCACCTTGTTCAATCTCTTCCTGCTACAATTTCAATGACTCTCAATTGCCTTTAGGATAAAAATCCAAGTGTCTTAGTCTGGCATTCAACGCCTCTATTCAATTCTGGTTTGTTCACTGTTGTTGAATATCAGAAACACTTAAACTTTCCTGTCTCTACACTGCTAACACTTTGGGATGGATTTGCTTATATCCTGACTCATCCCTAACCAATCTATGCCCTCCATCCATATCTGAGGTCTGATTTGGCTCATTAATTATTCATAAAAAATTATTGAGTGCCTACTAGGCACTGGGCTAGGTACTAGGAATATGACAGTTTATAAGCCAAATAACATCCCAGACCTCAAAGACTTTACAGTCTGGAGCAAGAAATAGAGGCCAAATGAATTTTAAAAAGACAATTAGGACTGCAAATTATAATTAAGTGCCACGAAGGAAAATAATGACAGAGGAGCCTACTTTAGATGGGATGGTCGGGAAAGGTCTTTCTGAGGATTTGATATTTAAGCAGAGAGCTATAAAGAATGACAAGGAGTCAGCATTGTTACTTTTTGAGAGAAGAGCCTTCTACAGAGAAGAAACAACAAACACAAAGCCCTGAGGTAGGAACAAGCGTGGTTCTGTGTTGTGGACCAGAAGGAAGGCCAGCGTGACTGAAGTGAGCAAGGGGAAGAATGGAACACAAGCCTGGAGAGTTAGGCAGGGACCAGTTCATGCAAGATATTGTAGGCGAAGACAAGTAGTTTTTCTTTTTTAATGAAATCAAAAGCCATTAAAAGGTTTTAATTAGAGGAGTGATACAATCTGTTTTGCTTTTTGGAGCAAGAATTTCATCACGTGATGTGTAGAAGGTGGTTTTGGGAGAGCTAGAGTGGAGGCAAAAAGACATCTTACTAAAACTGACTCAATAAGGAGCAGAAAGCCTGATTTTTCTTATAAGCATTAAAAACATTTTTAATGTTCTTAAAACAGATGACTTTAGCAGTGAGTTTTACCAAATATTCAAGAATGAAATAACGCCAAACTTGCACAAACATATCCAGAGAATGGATAAAGTGGATACTTGACAGCTTATTTTATGAAACTAGCTTAACCTCGATAACAAAACCCAACAAGGAAACTACGAAAAAATTATAGGCCAATCTCATTCATAAACATTGATGCAAAAATCTTAAGCAAAATATTAGCAAATTTAATCCAGCAGTGTTTAAAAATAGAATGACTAAGCTGGGTTCATCCTAGGACTGCAAAGTTGGCTTAACACAAGAAAGTAAATTGATGTAATTCTGCCATTTTGACAAGTTCAAGGAGAAAAATCGATGTAATCTTAATATATGAAAGATGTCAATTCTTTCCCAAGTCAATCTATAGTTTTAACATAATTAAGATTTATTACAAAACTATAGTAATGAAGACAGGTAGTATTTTCATAGGGAGAAACAAATAACTCAATAGAACAAAGTAGAGTCCAGAGACACATACATCTGTTGATACTTCATATAAAACTGAAGTGGTGGGCTGGCTGGTGGCGTAGTGGTTAATTTCATGCACTCTGCTTCAGCGGCCCGAGGATCACTGGTTTGCATCCTGGGCGTGAACCTGTCCACCACTTATCAAGCCATGCTGTGGCAGGAGTCCAACATATAAGGAAGAGGAGGGTAGGCACTGATGTTATCTCAGGGCCACTCTTCCTTAGCAAACAAAAAAAAGAAGAAGATTGGAAGCAGATGTTAGCTCAAGGCTAATCTTCCTCTAAAAAAAACCTGAAGTGGCATGGAAAGTATGCATTTTTCAAGTAATAATGATGAAAAAATTGGATCTCCACAGGGAAAAAAATGAAAATGGACCCCTATAGCACACCATATATAAAAATCAACTCTAGAAACAGAATTGAGAGCCCAGAAATAAACCCACATATTTTGGACAACTAATTTTCGGCAAGGGAGCCAAGAATGTAAAACGGAGAAAGGAAAGTCTCTTCAATAAATGGTGGTGGAAAAACTGGACAGCCAGATGCGAAAGAATGAAAGTAGACCATTATCTTACACTATACACAAAAATCAACTCAAAATGGATTAAAGACTTGAATGTAAGACCTGAAACCATTAAACTTCTAGAAGATAACATAGGCAGTACACTCTTCGATATCAGTCTTAGAAGCATCTTTTCAACTACCGTGCCTGCCCGGGCAAGGGAAACAATAGAAAAATAAACAAAGATAACTATGTCAAACTAAGAATCTTCTGAACAGCAAAGGAAACCATCAACAAATGAAAAGACAACCTAACAACTGGGAGAAGACGTTTGCAAGCCATATGTCAGATAAGGGGTTAATATCCAAAATATACAAAGAACTCATAGCTTGAGGTTGTAGCTGTGGTTGTGGCTAACACATTCCTAGCTGAGGCTGCTCACATGCACAACAAAGACCTTGAGAGACTCCAAGCTAGTCACCCACTATTGGCCAGCTCTGAGGCTGTATGCATGCTTAAAGGAGATTCAAAAGGGCCTTCCAGAAAATAAAACCAGTGACAGATCTGAAAACAGCCTGAACTTTGAATGCCATCTCCTACCAAGGCATAGATCCACAGATGATACTGGCTTGAGGTATTTGAGCAGAAACTCTGACCACTAAGCTACAAAGATACAGAGGCAACTTCTTGGAAGCCAGGCTTAAAAATAAAAACAAGAATATGGAAAACCAGAGACATCAGTGGCCATATAAAAGATCATATAAAGCAATAATTATTATATTGCTGGGCTTAAAATATACAGAGATGTAATACGCATGACAATAATAGCACAAAAGTGGGAGGACTAAATGGAATTATATTGGAGCAACGTTTCTCTAGTTTACAAGAATTTAGTATTAATTTGAAATAGATTGTGATAAATTAGTAGATTGTGATAAACATTGTAGTCCCTAGGGCACTCACTAACAAAACAACAAAAAATGTAGTAAAAAAAACCACCAGAGGAATTAAAATGGCCCAACGGAAAATATGTATTTAACACAAAAGAAAGCAATCAACGGAGAACAGCAAAGGCAAGAGTCATACAGAAAAGAATTGAGAATGGCAAATGTAATTAAATTATAAGAAGAATTAAATTAAATGTGAATAGTCTAAATACGATAAGCAAAAGGTAGAGATATTCAGACTGGATAAAAAACAAAATCCAACTATATGTTGATTACAAGAGACATGCTTTAGGTTCAAAGACACAAGTGGGTTAAAAGTAAAAGAATGGTAAAAGATATACCATGTGAACAGTAACCATAACAGAGCTGGAGTGGCTATATTAATATCGGACAAACCAGATTTTAAGACAAGAAATATTAGAGAAAAAGACAGATCAAAAGAATAAAAGAGTCAATATATAAGGAAGATATAGCAATTATAAATGTATATATATTCACATAAACACAGCGACTCAGGAAAAATAGATAATTTCACAATTGTAGTTGGAGATTTCAATACTCTCAATAGTTAATAGAACAGCTAGATAGAAAATTAGCAAGGATATAGAAGACTTGAACACTATCAACCAACTCAACCTAACTGATATTTATAGAATACTCCACTCAACATTTGCAGAATAAATATTCTTTTCAAGTACACATGGCATATTCTTCAAGATAGAACATGTTAGGCCATAAAACCAGTCTTAATAAATTGGAAAGAATTGAAATATACAAAGTATATTCTCTGATTACAATATAATTAAACTAGAAATCAACAAAAGAAAGAAACCTTGGAAATCCCCAAATATTTGGAAATTAAACAGCACACTTCTAAATAACCTATGGGGAAAAGGAGAAATCACAAGGAAAACTCGAAAATATTTTTAATTGAATGGAAGTGAAACACACAATACCAAAATTTGTGAGATGTGGCTAAAGGCAGTGCTTTGTGGGAAAATTATAGCTTTAATGCCTACATCAAAAAGTATATCAGAAAATAGAATCAAATCAATAATCTAAACTTCAACCATAGGAATCAAAAAAAAAAAAAAAAAAAAGAGGAGCAAACTAAACCCAAGGTAACCGGAAGGAAATAATAATGATTAGACAGAAATCGATGAAAAAGAAAAGAGAAAAATGATAGAGAAAAATCAATAAAGACAACAGTTGATCTTTGAAAAGATCAACAAAATGAATAAACCTTTAACAAGACTGACCAACAAAAAAAAAAAAAAAAAGAGGAAAGACACAAATTACCAAAGCCAGGAATGAAAGAAAATACCACTACTGACCCTACAGAAATTAAAAGGACTATAAGAAAGTATAATAGTTTCCTAGGGCTGCTGTAACAAATTACCAAAATTGGGTGGCTTAAAACAACACAAATTTATTCTTTCACAGTTCTAGAGGCTAGAAGTCTGAAAGCAAGGTGTTGTCAGAGCCATACTTCCTCCAAAAGCTCCAGGAGAGGATCTTTCCTTTCATTTTCCAGCTCCAATGATTGCTGGCAATCCTTAGCATTCCATGGGTTGTGGCATCATAATTACTATCTTGTCTTCATCTGGCCTTCTCCACTGTGTGTCTACTTTGTGTCTTCACACGGCCTTCTCATAAGGACACTAGTTATTGGATTTAGAGTCTACTCTAATCCAGTATGACCTCATATTAATTACATATGCAAAAACCTATTTCCAAATGAGGTCATATTCTGAGGTTCTGGGTGGACGTGAATTTTTGGGGGACACTGTTAAATCCAGTGCATAATCTATTATAAACAACTTTGTGTCAACAAATTGGACAACTTACATGAAATGTACAAATTTCTGGAAAGAGACAAATTAATGAAGCCGATTCTGGAAGAAATAGAAAATCTGAAGTGACCTATAACATGTAAAGAAAATGAAATAGTAATTAAATTTTTCAAAAAAGAAACGTCTACATCCAGATGGCTTCACTATCAAATATTTAAAGAAGAAATAATACCAATCATTCACAAAAACTTTCAGAAATAGAAGGAAAAATGAACATTTCCTAACTTATTCTATGAGGCTAGTATTACCCAATACCAAAGTCAGATGAAGATATCCCAATGAAAGAAAAGTACAAGCAAATGTACCTCATGAACATAGACGCAAATACCCTTAACAAAATATTAGCGCGATGGGCAGAATTCTAACATAGTCCCCCGATATTCATGACCCTTAGTGTACACATTAGTTAATCAAACACTCATCTAAGTATGCTGTGAAGGGGTTTTGCAGATGTAATTAAGATCCTAATTCAGTTGGCTGATAGGGAGATGATCCAAGTGGACCTGACTTAATAACATGAGCCCTTTAAAAGCAGAGATTTTCACTGGCTGATCTCAGACAAGAAAGTCAGAAATTTGAAGCATGACAAGGGTTTTACATGCTATTGCTACTTGAAAATGGAGAGGGCAAGGATATCATCATACTCTAGGAGCTCAGAGCAGTCCCCAGATGTTAACCAGAAACGAAATGAGTTCCTAGTCCTACAATGACAAGGAACTCAATTTTCCCAACAGGAATGAACTTGAAAGCATATTATTCCCCAGAGCCTCCAGAGACTCAGTCTGAGTCCAGAGACTCAATCTAGCTGGTGCCTTGATTTCAGCCTTGTGAGACCCTGAGCAGAGAATCCAGTCATGACATGCCAGACTTCTGAGCTACAAGACTATGAGCTAATAAATGGGTGTTGTTTTAAGCTGCTGAGTTTGTGGCAATTTGTTATGCAGCAATAAATAACTAATACAATTAGCAAACCAAATTCAGCAACATATGAAAAGGATTATACACCATGACATGAATGAGATTTAGTCTAGTAATGCTAGATTGGTTTAATATCTGAAAATCAATTAATGTAATATACTATATTAATAGAATAAAGGAAAAAACACATGATCATCTCAAGAGAAGCAGAAAAAGAATTTGACAAAAGCTAACATCCATTCATGATTCGAGAAATGAGATATAAAAAGGAATTTCCTCAACCTAATAAAGAATTTCTACAAAAAAAATCCATAGTTAACATCATACTTAACAGAGAAAACTGAATGCTTTCCCATAAGTTTAAGAACAAGACAAGGATGTCTGTTTTCACCGTTTCTTTCAGCATTGTACTGGAGTATCTAACTAATGCAATAAGGCAAAAATAAAAAGAAATAAACAAAACAAAGAAATAAAATGCATCAAGATTGGAATAGAAGAATTAAAACTGCTGTTATTTGCAGATTGCATGATGTAAAAAATCCAAAGTACTCCACAAAACATTTACTAGGACTAATAAACAAGTTTAGCAAGCTTGCATGATATAAGATCAATGTACAAACGTCAATTGTATTGCTACATACTAGCAATAAATCATCAGATATTGAAATTAAGAAAAGAATTCCATTCATAATAGTATCAAAAGGAATAAAATACTTAGGAATACATTTAGCAAAAGAAGAGTAAGTTTTGTACAATAACAACTACAAAACATTGTTGAGAGAAATTAAAGAAGACCTAAATAAATGGAGAGACATTTCATGTTCATGGATTAAAATATTCAATATTGTCAAGGTGGCCATTCTCACAAAATTGATCTATAAGTCATTGCAATCCCTATCAAAATCCTAGCAGGACTTTTTTTTTGTAAAAACTGATAAATGGATCCTAAATTTATATGGGTATGCAAAGACCTAGAAGAGCCAAAACAATTTTGAAAAAGACAGACAAAGTTTGAGGACATACATTACTCAACTTCAAAATTTACTGTAAAGCCACATTTAACAAGACAGTATGGTGATGATACAAGGATACATGTATAGATCAATAAAACAGAACTGAGGGTCCAGAAATAAATCTTTACACTTATGGTCAACTGATTTTCCACAAAAGTGTCAAGGCAATTCAATGGGAAAGTCTTTTTAACAAATGATGCTGGAGTAATTGAATATCCACTTAGAAAAGGAATGAACTTGGACCCCATCACAATCCATAAACAAAAATCCACTCAGTTAAGCAAACTAAATGTAAGAGCTAAAACTGTAAATCTTATAGAGGAAAACATAGAAGGAAATCTTCATGACCTTGAGAACTCATGACCTTGAGTTCTTAGATAGAACATCAAAAACATAATCCATAAAAAAGGTGGCAAAAAAAGAATTACAGAAAGATACTGATAATTGGTGTAGGGTGGAGGTGGAGGAAATAGGGAGAAGCTACTAATAGGGTACTAATTTTCAGTTATAAGATGAATAAGAACTGAGAATCTAATGTGTAACATGGTGACTATAGTTGATAATATTGTATTGTATAATCGAAATTTGCTAGGAGAGTAGAACTTGTGTTCTCACCAAAAAAAAAGTAAGTATGTGATGTGATGGATGTGTTAACTCGAGAATGGGAATCCTTTCACAATGTACATATATGTAAATCATCACATTGTACCCTTTAAATATATTACAATTTATTTGTTAATTATACTTCAATAAAGTTGACAAAAAAAAAGAGAAAAAAGCCAATCCTGAAAGGCTACATACTATATGATTCAACTTATGTAACATTCTTAAAAGGAAAAAGTATAAAAATGGAGAACAAATTAGTGTTTTCCAGGAGTTAAGGATGAGCAAGGAGGATTGGGAGGGAGTTGGGTGTGGTTATAAAAAGGCAATATGAGGGATCCATGTGGGGATGGAACTGTTCAGCATCTTGACGATAACAATATCAATATCCCAGTTGCAATATTGCATAGTTTTGCAAGATGTTACCATTGGAGGAAAGTGGGTAAAGGATACATGGGATCTCTCTGTATTTTTCTTACAGCTTCATGTGAACCTATATTTATCACAGAATAAAAAGTTTCATTTAAAAAGATGCTGGATATTTATCCAAAGAACTTGGAATCAACAATTGAAAGAGATTTATGCACCCCTATGTTCACTGCAGCATTATTCACAACAGCCAAGACATGAAAGCAATCTAAGTGCCCATCAATGGATGAATGGATAAAGAAGATGTAGTATATATATATACAGTGGAATACTACTCAGTCATAAAAAAGACAAAATCATACCATTTGCAACAACATGTATGGACCTTGAGGGTATGATGTTAAGTGAAATAAACCAGACAGAGAAAAACAAACACCACATGATTTCACTCATATTTGGAAGATAAACAAACACACGGATAAAGAAAACAGATTAGTGGTTACCAGAGGGGAAGGGATTGGGGGTGGGTGAAAGGGGTAAAGGGGCACATATGTATGGTGATGGATAAAAATTAGACAATTGGTAGTGAGCATGATGCAGTCTATATAGCAACTGATAAACAATAATGTACACCTGAGATTACACAATGTCATAAACCATTATGACCTCAATAAAATAATTGAAAAAAAAAGAAGATACCATTAAGCAAGTGAAAATATAAGCCACAGATTGGGAGATGTTTGCAAATAATATATTTGATGAAGGGTTTATGTTAAAAAAAAATTTAAAGAATTCTTACAACTCAGTAATAAAAAGAGAAATCAAATAAAAAATTGGCAAAAAATAAAAAAGTTTCTTAATAGACATTTCTCCAAAGAAGATATATGAATGGCTAATAAGCACATAAAAATATGTTTAACATCATTAATCATTAGGAGAATGTAAACTAAAACCTTAGTGAGATACCACTACAACACCCACTAGAATGGCTATAATGAAGAAGAGAAAAAATGCTATGTGGAGAAACCGGAGCTGGTGGAAATGTAAAATAGAACAGCCTCTGGCAATTTCTTAAAAAGTCAAACACAAATTTACTCAGCAGTCTCATGCCTAGGTAGTGACCAAAGAGAAATTCAAACGTTTGTCCACACAGACATTTATATGAATGCCCCAAACATTGAAAAAGTGGAAATAATCCAAATGCCCATTAACCAGAGGATGGAGAGAAAAACTGATGTTTTCATACAATGGAGTACCATTAAGTAATTAAAGAAAACAAACTGCTGATACAAGCTATACCATGGATGAATCTCAAAAATATTATGCTAAGTGAAAGAAGATAGACACGAAAACTACATATTGTATGACTCCATTTCTTTGAAATATGGAGAATAGGCAAGTTTATAGAGACAAAAAGCAAAAGAGTGCTGGTCTAAGGCTAAGGTGGGAGCGAGGATTAACTGTAAAGGGCAATGAGGGAAATCTTTGAAGCGATGAAAATGTTCTAAAACTGCATTATGCTGATAGTTGTATAACTATGCATTTACTAAAATCAAAAATTTGTACACTTACAATGAATAAATGTGCTATTTAAATGATACTTCAGAAAAATTGTTAAAAATTCTAAAAATGGTAAAAATAAATACCAAATGTTTGTAAGGAGGTGCAATGGCAAATCTCATACATTGCCAATAAGAGTGTAAATTGGTACAAAGACCTTTGAAATAGATCATCACTATCTGATAAAAGATGCTCAGACCTCATGACTCAGGATTTCAAACACTAGGTGTGTACCCTAGGGTATCTTATATGTTCATGGGTGCGTTGTTTGTAATAGCCCCAAACAGGAAAAATGCAAATGTCCATCAAGAGTAGCATGAACTGGGGCTGGCTCCGTGGCCTAGTGGTTAAGTTTGGCATGCTCTGCTTCAGCAGCCCAGGTTTGGTTCCCAGGCATGGACCTACACCACTCATCAGCAGCCATGCTGTGGTGGTGACCCACATACAAAATAGAGGAAGATTGGCAACAGATGTTGGCTCAGGGCAAATCTTCCTCACCAAAAGAAATGGTAGAATGAACAAATCAATTGTGGTATCTTTATAAAATAGAATACAATATAGCAATGGAAGTGAGCACACTAAATTTACACAAGCCAACATAAACGAATCTCACTAATATATTGGTTGAGTAAAATAAATAAGTAACCAAAGAATATATGAGTATGATTCCATTTCTTTGAACTTTAAAGATAAGCAGAACTAAACTATATTGTTTAAGAATGCCTACTTAGGTAGTAAAGCTATGAAGAAAAGGAAGGGCTTTATTATTCAAAATTTGGGTAATGATTACCTTTGGGGAGAAAAGAATAATGTGATCATGGGGCAGAATAGGGTAGGGTACTGCTAAAGTACTGGTAAGGTCTATCTGCGTGGTGGTTAATGGATGTTCCCTTTGTAATTATTCTTCAAACTGTACATATGATTTATATACTCTTCTTCAAATATGATATAAATCACTTTTAAAGGTTTAAAAATAATTGAAAAAAGAATTAAAGGAACTTACTTATAATTGGTGTGGGGTGTTATGAAAGAGAAGAACCAAGATGATTTTCAGGCTCCTGGAGTAAAATCTGTGGCAGTGGAGATGGAGAGAGGTGGGTGGATGTGTGTGATATTTAGTATGTAAAAGTGGCAGGGTTTGGTGATAAGTTTGATATGGAGAGTCACTCCATAGGGAGGAATCTAGGATAATATCTAGGTTTCTGATTTGGAGAATAGGATGGGTGGAAGTGTCATTCAGTGAAATGGGGAATGCTATAAGAAGGCAAGATTAGGTGGGGAAAACCATAAAGAGAGTGTCGGACAGTTGAAGGTACCTGTGACACATCCAAGTAGCGATGTAAAGTAGGCTGTGGCTACATAAGCCTGGAGCTCAGTGGAGAGGCCAAGATTACTTTTCATCAACATTTGAAAATATGGCTAAAATTTATTGAATGGCTACCACATACCAGGCATTTCACACATAGTATCTCTTCTAATCTTTTTTGACAACTCTGTGAGGTCAGTACTATTATTATCCCTATTCTATCCAGGAAGATTATAGAGGTTAAGTGACCTCTCTGAAGTCACGCAGCTAGGGAACAATAGAGCTGCAATTAGAACCCCAAGAATCTGACTCCAAGCCCATGGTCTTTTGAAACCTTGGGCCAAGGAAGTTCAGCCATAGAATGCTGATGAGAGCACACGTGGCTAATGACAAACAGCTTCAGTGGCACTCAGTGCATGGATCCGTGTTGGCATGGAAATGTTCCTCATAGTTCCTTTCAGAGCGTTGATACCAGTCAATTTCATTAGATTTCTCATCTCTCCTCTTCTTTGAAATTTCCCCAAATGCTGACGCCGCTGGTCATCCTATCTAAAGTCTCATCTCTGATCGTTCTCAAACAAACTTATGCTTCCCCCACACCAACCACACTCTGGACTCACTCACCTGCTTCCCCTTCTACCAACACTTTCCACAGTGCCTTCTGGAGGCTTCAAACTGAGTCCTAGCTCTCTTCCAGGGTAGGAGCTCCCTGTGACTCTCTGAGTACTTGCTACTCATTCTTCCGCGGCCACAAACTTCAGGACTGGGATCAGGTCAGTATTATATTTGATTCAAGGGCCACTTCCAAATGACTTTTCCTCTTGCTTTATGTGGAAACTTTTCCCCTTTAAGGCTCATGTTATCCAGGTACAGGTACACCATTTTCTATCCTTTCTTACCTCTGTTGTTTTCCAACTTCCTGAATATTTCCTTTTATTTGGTGAAGCGTTTGTCAGCCAGATCACTATCTTCATCTCCATGCAAGTTCCATCACTTTGGATGATCCATCCAATCTCCTGGTCTTTCTCTTCTCTACCCTTCTTTCACTTCACCTCCACTCTACCTCAGCTATTCACTCCCAAGACCACACCTTGGAACTTGTCATGTTCCACTTTTGGTATCTAACCTCTGACATCCCTCTGTCCACAAGCTTTTACTCCCCCACACCTCTCACCCTCATATCCAAACTATATCCATTCCTTGATCTAGTTGAAACAACTTCATTTTTCTCTTAATTATCCTCTCCCTTCTAGATTCATTTTTTCCTTCTGTAGCACAGACCCCATGTCTTATCATGACAGTCCTTCAGTCTTGCTTTTATCCCACCTGCTTGCCCACAATATGATATCCAAACTCCAAATCAATCCAGACTTCCAGCTCTTTTATTCCTTTCTCCAGGCTGCTGAACACTACTGGAGAAACATCACACAGTTGTTCAGATTGGGATCATTGCAAGTTTGTGGTTTCTAACCTTAGTAGGGCCCTTAGTGCTACATGCAGCCCAGCTACCCTACTCTTTGCTTTTAGTCAGAATCCTCTTCCATTCTTTTCAGGGGCTATTGTTAAACTTTCTCCACTCTTCTCAAACCCTTTACCCCACCACTTCCCTCCTTAACCTCAGAAGATAAAGTTGATCTACTATACATATTAAATAGAGGCCACCAAACAAGAACTCCCTCAATTCCTCACTACTAAACCCACCGATCTTTTTACATCTACACACATTTAATCTACAGGAACTTGCTCTCCTCCCATTATCAGAGAAGATTTGTCTGTTAACACCAGTCCCTCTCACTTTGCTTTTCATACCATCAGAGCCATTGTTCCATCCTCCCCACTGGCAATCTCAGGAACTTTAGCCAATATAGTATTGTTTTTAACTCCTGTGCATTAAATTACTCCTTCTCCGTTGGATATTTATTTAGCAAGTTCAGAGATATTCCATCTTAAAAAGTAAAAAACAACCCAAACCAAAATGAAACAGAACTTCCTTAACTCTGGATGTCTCTAACTCTTTACTACCTCCTATCTATGTTCTTTACTTTTCGTCCAAGCTTCTCCAGAGAATGGCCTACCTTCACCATATTCTTTTTCTCATTTTCCACTTCCTCTTTAATCATCAGCACCAGGCTTCTTCTTTCCCACCCCTACTCCCCATCACTCCTCTGAGTTCAGATCAAGGGCTCCAATTATTTCATTTTTGGCAGACCCAATGTACTCTTCATTCCTACCTGACTCAATCTATTTTGGCAATTGTTAATGATGACCATTCGTTTCTTTTTTTATTGAGATATAATTGACATATAACATTGTATAAGTTTAGGGTGTACAACTTGTTGACTTGATGCATTTATATATTGCAAAATCATCACCACCATAGCATTAGCTAACACCTGCATCACTGTCATATAATTACCATTTATTTGTGTGGTGAGAATATTTAAGATCTACTCTCTTAGCATCTTTCAAGTATATAATATGATATTATTAACTATAATCACTATGCTGTACATTAGATCCCCAGAACTAATTCATCTTATAACTGGAAGTTTGTACCCTTGTATCCGTTTTTCGCCTCCCCCCACCATTCTACTCTCTGTTTCTGAGTTAGGCTTTTTCAGATTCCACATTTAGGTGAGATCATACAGTATTTCTCTATCTGAATTATTTCACTTAGCATAATGCCCTTAAGGTCCGTGCATGTTGTCACAAATGGCAGGATGTCTTCCTTTCTCATGGGTGAATAATATTCCATTATACATATAGACAGATCTATATGTATATCTACATTTGTATCTATATCTACAGGCATACCTCACTTTATGGTGCTTTGCAGATATTGTGTTTTTACAATTGAAGGTTTGTGCTAGCCCTGCATTGAGCAAGTCTATCAGTGCCATTTTTCCAACAGCACATGCTCACTTCTTGTCTCTGTGTCACATTTGGGTAATTCTTGCAAAATTTCAAACTTTTTCATTATTATTATATTTGTCAGGGTGGTCTGTGATCAGTGATCTTTGATGTTACTATTATAATTGTTTCCGGGCACCAGGAACCGAGCCCTTATGAGACAGCAAACTTAATTGATAAACGTGCGTGTTCTGACTGCTCCTCTGACCAGTTGTTCCCCCATCTCTCTCCCTCTCCTTGGGCCTCCCTATTCCCTGAGACACAACAATATTGAAATTAAGCCAATATATTATAACCCTACAATGTGCTCTAAGTGTTCAAGTGAAAGGAAGAGTTGCACGTCTCTCACTTTAAATCAAAAGCTAGAAATGATTAAGCTTAGTGAGGAAGGCATGTCGAAAGCCAAGACAGGCTGAAAGCTAAGACTCTTGCACCAAATAATTAGCTAAGTTGTGAATGCAAAGGAAAAGTTCTTAAAGGAAATTAAAAGTGCTACTCCAGTGAACACATGAATGATAAGAAAGTGAAACAGCCTTATTGCTGATATGGAGAAAGTTTTAGCGGTCTGGATACAAAATCAAACCAGCCACAACATTCCCTTAAGCCAAAGCCTAGTCCAGAGCAAGGCCCTAACTCTCTTCAATTCTGTGAAGGCTGAGAGAGGTGAGAAAGCTGCAGAATAAAAGTCTGAAGCTAGCAGAGGTTGGTTCATGAGGTTTAAGGAAAGAAGCCGTCTCCACAACATAAATGTGCAAGGGGAAGCAGCAAGCGCTGATGTAGAAGCTGCCCCGAGTTATCCACAGGATCTAGCTAAGATCATTAATGAAGGTGGCTTCGCTAAGCAGCAGATTTTCAATGTAGACAAAACAGCCTTATACTGGAGAAAGAAGTCATCTAGGACTTTCATAGCTAGAGAGGAGAAGTCAATGACTGGCTTCAAAGCTTCAAAGGACAGGCTGACTCTCTTGTGAGGGGCTAATGCAGCTGGAGAGTTTAAGTTGAAGTCGATGCTCATTTACCATTCCAAAAATCCTAGTGCCCTTAAGAATTATGCTGAATCTACTCTGCCTGTGCTCTATAAATGGAACAACAAAGCCTGGATGACAGCACATTTGTTCACAACATGGTTCACTGAATATTTTAAGCTCACTGTTGAGACCTACTGCTCAAAAAAAAGATTCCTTTCAAAATGTTACTGCTCACTAACAGTGCACCTGGTCACCCAGGAGCTCTGATGGAGATGTACAATGAGATGAATGTTGTTTTCATGCCCGCTAACACATCCATTCTGCAGCCCATGGATCAGGAGTAATTTCAACTTTCAAGTCTTATTATTTAAGAAATTTTGTAAGACTACACATAGCTGCCATAGATACTGATTCCTCTGATGGATCTGGGCAAAGTAAATTGAAAAACTTCTGGAAAAGATTCATCATTCTAGATGCCATTAAGAATATTCATGATTTATGAGAAAAGGTCAAAATGTCAACATGAACAGGAGTTTGGTTGCTTCCAACCCTCATGGATGACTCTGAGGAGTTCAAGACTTCACCGGAGGAAGTAACTGCAGATATGGTGCAAATGGCAAGAGAACTAGAATTAGAAGTGGAGCCTGAAGATGTAACTGAATTGCTGCAATCTCACGATAACAATTTAATGGATGAGAAGTTACTTCCCGTGGACGAACAAAGAAATTGGTTTCTTGAGATGAAAACTACTCCTCATGAAGATGCTGTGAAGATTGTTGGAATGACAACAAAGGATTTAGAATATTACAGAAACTTAGTTGATAATGCAGTGGCAGGTTTTGAGAAGATTGACTCCAATTTTGAAAGAAGTTCTACTATGCGTAAAATGCTATCAAATGGCATCGCATGCTACAGAGAACTCATTCTTGAAAGGAACAGCCAATCGATGCAGCAAGCTTCATTGTTGTCTTATTTTAAGAAATTGCCACAGCTACGCCAGCCTTCAGTGATCACCACCCTGATCAGTCAGCAGCTATCAACATTGAGGCAAAACACTTTACCAGGAAAAAGGTTATGACTCGATGAAGGTTTGGAGGATACTTAGTATTTTTTAGCAATAAAGTATTTTTCATTAAAGTATGTACATTATTTTTTTAGATATAATGCTATTGCACACTTAATAGGTTACAGTATAGTGTAAACATAACTTTTATATCCACTGGGAAACCAAAAATTTTGTGTGACTCGCTTTATTGAGATATTTGCTTTATAGCATTATAGCAGTGGTCTGGAACCACCCATAATATCTCCAAGATATGCCTATATATCTTATATTTATCGAGATCTGTATCTTTATATATCTATACTATATACTACATCTTCTTTATCCATTCATCTTTTGACGAACGCTTAGGTTGTTTCCATATCTTTGTTACTGTGACTAAGATCATTCTTTTCCTGAAATTATCTTTACATTTCATTTCCCTGGTGACACTCTTTCTTGGTTCTCCTCTTATGTCTCTGACTATTCCTCAGTATACTATGCAAACTCTTTTTCAGTCTACCCCTTAAATGCAGTTCTTCTCTCAGATTTCACTTTTTTTTATACCTCCAACTCTCTGTGAGTAGGTCCATTCAAACTTTTGGCTTCAACTACCATCTGGTAGCTGGAGATGCCAAATCCACATCCCTAGGCCCAACCTTTTCCCTAAGCTCTAGACATGCACCTCCAACCATGTGTTAGACATCTCTCCCCAAACATAACATGTCCAAGACTAAGCTTATCATCTCAATCTGCCACCCCAACGTTTTCCTTCTATTTTCCTTATCTCCACGGATGGCATTTTATTATGTCAAGTTGCCCAACAAAGAAATCTAGGTCTCATTCTATTGTTTCCTTTTTTTACTACCAACATCTAATGTGTAACCAAATTCAGTAGATTCTGCCTGCTTGTCACCTCTCCTATCTGTCCGACCTTTCCAACTCTACTGTCACTGCCTTGATTCAGTTCTTGTTCTTTCTCACTTGGACTACTGCAATAGTCTTCTAACTGGTCTTCCTTGCTTCCATTCTTGCCTCCCTCAAATCCATCACATCTATAGCAGATAATCTGATCATATCCCTACCCCACTCACCACTCTTCAGAATAAAGTCTAAACAATTTAGCATGACCTGAAAGAACGTGAACCGCTGCCTGTCTAACTCATCAGCTTCACTTCTTGCCACCTACCTCCTTCTCTAAAATCCTACGTTCAAATTGTATCAACTTACTGGCAGTTTCTTGAATACACTATGTTCTCTCAATCTTCCATACCTTTGTACATGCATTCTTTCTACCTGGGCTCCCTGCCTTCTGCTCTTAGAGAGTCCACTTAGGTGTCACCTCTTCTTTGCTGCCGTCCTAGATTCCCCCAAACAGTCACAGGCAATACTTTTCTTTTGGTCCAATTGTACATTATATGGACCTCCATTAAGGCAATTAGTGTTATTTGTTCCAATTATTTTTTCACATCAGATGTCAACAAAGTTGTGACTCTCAGGCTACCTGCACTCAGGAGTTTTGTTTGGCTCGCATAGAGGGGTTTATTATGTGAATGATATAAGGCCTAAGCTCATGTTTCCTCCTGGTAACAGTCAGCTGGAGCTGAGTGGTAGCTGCCTCCTTTTGACTGCACTTGCACCTTCCAACTCATCTTAGTCTTGCCCCTCATTTCGACTCATTTACCTCAGAAGTCTGGACCTTCTGGGCTCTAGAGTTTGTTGCCCTTAGTTTATAGGTCCATCTTAAACCTGCTGTTTTGGGATCACTGCCTATGATTTACATGAAGGCAGGGATGTGACTCGTTGTCTGTTGTATCCTGGTTCTCAGAGTAGACAATAAAGGTTTGTCAGATGAACGAATGTTCTCTCTATCTGGAATACTGTGGTAGATTGGATTTTTGGTCCCAATTTTCTACTCCTCCCTGTTTTTCCCTTTGCCATGAGACTTTCAGTTCTTCCCTACTTTTGACCTTGGCCTTGTCCATGTGATTTGCTTTGACCAATGCAATAGTAGTAGATATGATGTAAGCAAAGGCTTGTGTGATCGGGCTTGCCCTCACATGCTTCTGCCATCACATGAGAAGAACCTGCCCTGGGTAGCTTGCCGGCTCAAGGACGATGAGAGAAATGTGGAAAAGACCTGGATTTGTATTCGCTATTTGGAGCCATGCCCAGCTGAGATCAACTGATCCCCACCTGACACTCAGCTATGTGAGTGAGAATAAATGTTTGTTGTTTTAAGCCACAAGTTATAGGGTAGTTTGTTATGCAGTAAAGCCAACTGATACATATGCCCTATCTCTTCTTTTCTAGCTCTCAAAATACTGCCCATCCTCAATTCATCTCAAGAATTGCTTTACTAATATACAGTGATTTCATCACCCTCGAAGTTCTTACAGCACTTTCTCTTTTTTAATAGCTTTATTAAGATATAATTCATATGGCATACAATTCACTCATTTAAGGTGTACAATTTAATGGCTTTTGGTTTATTCACAGAGATGTGCATTCATCACCACAAATTGATTTTAGAACATTTTCATTACCTCCTCACAAAACTCACACACCTTGGTCATCACTCCCCAACCATCACTACCGCCACCACCACCCCCTGGTGATAGGCAACCACAAATCTGTCTGTGGATTTGCCTATTCTAGACATTCCATGTGAGTGGAATCATATGAATGAAATCATTTGAATGGAATGTGGCTTTTTGCATCTGGCTTCTTTCACAAGATCTATCCATGTTGTACCATATATCAGTACTTCATTTCTTTTTATTACTAAATAATACTTCATTATATGGATAT
The DNA here is from genome assembly GCF_021613505.1 of Equus quagga. NCBI lineage: Eukaryota > Metazoa > Chordata > Mammalia > Perissodactyla > Equidae > Equus > Equus quagga. The sequence continues at coordinate 19,506,455 of NC_060276.1, read as the reverse complement.
GCCAGATTTTATTTTTCCATTCATCAGTTTATAGACACTTGGGTTGTTTACACCTTTTGTTATTGTGAATAATGCTGGCATGAACGTTTGCGTACAAGTTTTTGTGTGAATATATGTTTTCAATTCTCTTGAGTATATACCTAGGAGTGGAATTGCTGAGTCAATGTAACTCTTTCACTTTTTGAGGAACTGCCAGACTGTTTTCCAAAGTGCCTGTACCATTTTACATTCTTACCAGCAGTGTATGAGAACTCACCAACACTCGTTATCTGTCTTTTTGATTCTAGCCATGCTAGTGGATGTGAAGCAATGTCTCATTGTAATTTTGATTTACATTTTCCCCATGACTAACGATGTTGAGCATCTTTTCATGGCTGTATTGGCCATTTGTATATCTTCTTTGAAGAAACGTCTGTTCAGATCTTTTGTACATTTTTAAATTGGGTTATTTTTCTTTTTTGTTATTGAGTAGTAATTTCTTCTTCACCACTCATGTGGCACTTAACGTTTACTGCCTAGTGTTGGTGGTAGTATTTTTTTTTTCATGCATGAATAGCTTATTTTCCTAACTAGACAGGGAGATCTTTGAGGAAAGGGGTTGTGTCTCATACCTATTTTTTTTACCTACTGTGACTCTTGATAAAAACACCACCACTACTTACAGCTACGATTTATTGAATCTTTGATATGTGCTAGGTGCAGTGCCAAGCACTTTACATATATTGTCTCCTCATTTAATACTCACATCAACTCTATAAGATTGTTATGATCTCCATTCTACAGATGAGGAGCTTGAGTTAGAGAGAGGTTGAGCCATCTGTTCAAGGTCATACAGTTGGTGAGTGGCAGAGAGGGGCCTCAAAGCCGGGTGAGTCTAACTCCTAAACCTGTTCTCTTAACCACTAAAGGCACTGCTTCATTATGCACTCTACACTAGTATGGTGTGTGTATCTTATGTATATAGTAGGCTCACAATAAATATTTTTGATTCATTAGCCTGTAAAATGCAGATAACAAATTCTGCTTTTGTCTGATAAAGTAAGCCCTGTGGAAGAGCTTGAAAAACTCCCACTGCTCTATAAATGTGAGATATTTTTGTAATATTTGCTTAAGGATTGTGCAAATGAGTGAATGTGTATAGTGGCGATGCTGACATCCTCAGGTTGACACTCTCATAATGCTAGAAAGGTTCCAGTCTTTCCTAAGGAGTATTCTTTTCTCGGGACACTAAAATCTGAAGTTGAAAAATTCCCCAGAAGCTAATCTCAGTGTAGACCCTCATAGCACCTTGGTGAAAAGAGCCTAAGATTCTTTTACAACAAATTCTCAGTGGCTTTTTCCCACTTGCAAAGCTTTTAGCAACAATATTTCTCTCATCTCCATTTCTCTACCTTTCTGCAGATGCAGCTCAGCCTACCTGACATCTAACCGTGCTAATAGCCTCTCAGTTGCTATGGGGGTTCTTTGGGAAAGTCAAGCCGTTAGAAGCTTTGTCTGGGCAAGGTATGTGGCTGACATCTAAGGGAACTATTTCCTGAGGCCAGGCACTCATCCCAACAGAAAAGGAAGAGCTAGCTGCCAAGCCTGGAGGCAGTGCACAGTGACATGTTTTCAAAGCTTGCTGAATTTCGAGAAGAAAATCTGACCATGCATACAAAGAAAAGCGATTTAATATTCTGACTACTGCTCCCCTTCTCCTAATGCCATCTGCAACAGGGACACAGTAGCCCTCCTCCTTTTCATTAAGAAGAAGAGTATTGTCTCACTACGGATCCTCATGTCTGGTCCTAGAATGTTGTGTGTTCCCTACCCAAGGCAAGTGCAGGGAAGGAATGGAAGCAAAGTACAGAACGCTCAGCAAGCATGTTTATATTCAGGAAAGTGTGCGGAGACCGAAGAGGGCTGTAAGTGGATCTGCTAGAGGTAGATAAGAGCTGCGGGTCACCAGCACCACATGTGACCTGCTTGTGATATAAGGCATGTGCTTTATGCCATAATTCTTGTTTAACAATGCAATAAAGCAGGGATGGGGGTGGACAAAAAGTGCTTCTCAGTGAGAGTGTATTTGGTCACGTCTTCTGCCCTTTTCTTTTCATAAATCCGGCATGACTGCTTCAGCTGATTGGAAGTTTTGTGCATTGTTTGACTTATGTATGCACACTGCCTAGCCTCTGTCTCATTATGTTCATGTTTGCACAAATTACCGCGTGTGAGGCTCTGTCACCTGGAGAGGGACAGAGGAAAGGGAACATGTCACGGGAAAGGGAAAATGAAGCAACGTGTCTACACTTTCTGTCCACCTCATTAAAATAGTTTAAACTTTGATGAACAATTATCTTAACATTACATTAAAATATTTAAACAAGATTTTCCTTGTGTATAAGAGCACAGCCTCTGGAATCAGATAATCTTTTTTTTGAGGAAGATTAGCTCTGAGCTAACTACTGCCAATCCTCCTCTTTTTGCTGAGGAAGACTGGCCCTGAGCTAACATCCATGCCTGTCTTCCTCTGCTTTATATGTGGGACCCCTACCACAGCACGGTGTGCCAAGTGGTGCCAGTCCGCACCCGGGATCTGAACCGGCAAACCCCAGGCTGCCGAAGCGGAACACGCGCACTTAACAGCTGTGCCACCGGGGCGGCCCCTGGAGTCAGATAATCTTAAGTTCACGTTTCAGCTCTGCCACTTACTACCTGTGGGACCTTGGGCAAGTTAACTTCTGAATGTCAGCTTCTTCATCTTCTGTAAAATGTTAGGCAGACTCCTAAACCTGTACTCTTAACTGTGAGCTATATTGTTTCATTATGCACTATGAAATAAGGTACTGGATTTCGTGGTTAGTATTAAATAAGATACTGTATGAAAAATACTTAGCAAAGTGTTTGGCTCATAGTAAGTATTTAAAGAATGCCTTTGTTACTGTTTCCGGGGATACCAATAACTGGAGAGAGTATACAGACTGTACTGAGCAGGTGTAAGAGAAGGTATTTTGGAGGAGGTACTTTGGGGAATGGGGGGGAGCAGAATATTCTAGTGGTAAATACCATTAGCTTTGGCACCTTCCTCTATTACTAGCTTTGTGACCTTGTAGTCATAACCTCAATTTTGAGCCTCAAGTTTCCTCATCATTAAAATGGAGCTAATAATACTAACTTCACGGGGTTGTTATGAGGACTAAATGACATATAAAACATATAAAACACTGAGCACAGTGCTTAACACTGAGTAAATGCTTAATAAATATTAGCCAAAAATATTAAAAAATAAATATTTAAAAAATTATTTTTCCCTTTGAAATTGGACAGCTCGAGTCAGAAGCACAATAGCCAGCTGGATGCCAAGATATTGAATTGTAGAACACAGTGCATACACTGTCTGTTAGGGCTCGGCAGAGTTCTATGAGCCTGCAGAGGAAGGGGCCGGACTGTACGATTCATCTGCCCCAAGCTCATCAGTGCCCACATTCAGCATGTTTTGTAGGACATCAAAATAACTTTTGATGAGTGCGGGACCTACGACCCACGCATGCCATTTTCGATAGTATTTGGCAAGTCTGAGTCTATTTACAACCACTGTTTATTCATGAACTCTAGCCACTTGGAAAGTCTCCTAAACCACAGGAGACCAGACCCAAGGCCTTGGTAGAAAGGAACAGAGGCTTAATCATTTTTCTTGACCTACCAGGCAGGCATTTTGCTAAGCGTTCTAAATATTTTGGGGAATCTGATGAAATCCGTGGGCTTCCCTCCCAAAAGAATGCACATAAGCTCTAATCCGCCTCCTCCACAATTTAGTACACAATTTGGGGGAGCTCAAAGTGCTTCTGAAGTCTGCTATGGTCCCTTTAGGGGTTCACAGACCCCAGGATAGGAATCTCTAGATTAGTGGAACAGAACTTTTTTTAATTATGGGATTTTGACCATAGAACATTTCACTCATGGCTTCAGGGCACATGAACAGTAAATTCACGGGCTCAAAAATTTTATTTTACTCCTGGTTTGCCCTTCTTTTCCAGAATGATGCTTGTACACTTGAGGATGCATTAAAAAGGCTTGGTTTCAAGAACCAAAATGAAATGGCTCATTTATGCAAAATGTGTGGGGGAGATACTAGTCCTAATTCTTTGATTTGGTTGTCCGTGGAGAGCTGGCATGAAACTACCCAAGGGAGATTTCATCAAATTCTGGGAGATTGACTTATAGAAATATATATTTTTAATACTTACTTAAATACATAGGGATTAAACTAGCAACCCCTCTCTGAACACACACACCTCACCTTCCTCTAATATAAAGCAAAATCCTAAGATAATACAATGTGCTGCAGATCTTCGAATAGTTCTGGTTTTCTGGCACATACATGGATCTCTGAAGAACATCATTCTTTCTTTATTGGTTATCAAATCAGAATTTCAATGTGCCCTACTTGCTGTTGCTGCATGGTGCATTTGCCACATAGATGTCGATTCATAATTAATGATATCTTTTTAAATGCCAATATCCCCTAATAACAGAATCATCATTCATTGAGTAAGGAGAGAGGCATGGCTGAGCCAAGATGAGTCCATCCTGTGTTGGGAATCCAAGCTGATTCTTTGGGGTCAATTGTCCACTGGTCTTCAGTGGACAAACTTGTGTCCAGGACCCTCTTATGTAAATGGTCAACAGAACAGGGACCATAACTAAGAGTTGTGTACCATTCTCGTGGTTTGCTAGGCTCTCTGTGTTTCTTCACATGATCAGCTATAAAGCCCTTAAAATGAGATGGGCTTAAATGCAGGTAAATATCTGGAACCCCAAAGAAGGGGGGAAGCTAGGGAGGCCCTTTCATAAGCACAACTATGGGAGAGCAGAAGAGGTAGCAACTATGGAGAGGAGATGAGAGGAAGCTGAGGTTTATAGCCTGCTGTAAAGAAAGGAACATAGAGAATGGCCTAGGACTCAGAAGGGCTCTTGTAGTCTTCCATTCAACCTGGAGATAAAAATTGTCCATAAAATTGTCCAGGAAAGAAGGAACCCAATAGAACTTTGTCTGGATTTATTCTTCAGGTCCTGAATACTTCCAAAGGCTGCAATTAGAAATAAAGGTGATTTGACAAATTAGATAGCTTTCAGATTCTCTGACTATAAAACACTTATTGCTAGATAAAATCATGTGTTAAAACGCATAGTTGAGTACACAATCAAGAAGAGAAATCTCTAGGAGTCAGGGCCTAAAATGGAAACTGAAACCAAGTGGAAAGCATGTGAACTGAACCTAAGGCTTACCTGTCATGGATGAAAGTTAGTCTTGGCAATCCAAGGGTCTGCGTTTATAGGAGGTTTTGTAAGTATAGGAGACAATTCCATTGGCCTGAATGAAGTGAGGAGATAGAATTGAGACCTCTACATAAAACTAGAGCCCTCAAAGGGTTACACTCCCCTCGTAGTTCCTTGGAGAAATGACTGAGTTCAGATCTGTGGTAGGGTAGAAAGCAGGTGAGCCTGGAATAATTTATGGTGCCGGGAAGAAATGAAGTGCTTGAAGACTAGGAGGACAAAGCAAAAAGACATAAGAACTGACTCAAATGGGCTCTCACTGGTCAATCTTAGGACAATTTTAGCATTATTTACAAAGGGGAAAAAATACTGTTACGGTGCAGAGGTCTGAAGTACACTACCTTAAACAAATGATCAAATTAGCATCACTGATAATGGAACAAACTGATATTTGTCTTTGGGTGTGAAGTAATGGGAAAAACACAAAGACTTCAAAACAGTTATTACAAATATGTTCAAAGAGTCAAAGTAAACCATGCTTAAAGAAGCAAAGTATAATGACAATGTCTCATCAAGGAGATCTAGCTAGGGCTGTGTGGAGAGTGTGATCCTAGGACAGACTCTTCTTGGTTGTCTCTTTCCCAGATTCTCTCTATTAATCTTCTGACTAATCTGCCATTTTTGCTTATTGCTATCATGTAGCTACTAGTCTCTCTTAAATGCTTGCCACCAAAATCTCCATTGTTTTCAACAATGCCCTTAGGTATGAACTTCTCCATGTTCTCTTTTAAATAAAGTCCATCATCTTAGGCAGAGCTGTCAAGCTCTCGGTCCTTATCTCCTGACCCTCCCCATGGGCAGAACCTCTGCACCACTGCATTGGAGCTGGGGGCAGGGACAGTGGCCTGCTTCTTCTGGAGTGACACTCCTGTTTTACTAATGGGCACTGGGGATGATGGTAGCTTGCCTCTGCCATAATGGAATCTCTATCATATGAGTAAGCTCAAGTGGAGCCAATTGGGTGCCAGTGTTCTCATCCTGTCTCTCCTTGGGCAGAGCCCTTGCCCTATGAGTGGGAGTTGAATGAAGAAAGGGGCCTAATTAAAAAAAAAGAAAAAAAACTAGTGATGCATGCCCAGCTGGATTTCAGAATTGTTATGGACTACCGTCTGTCTACGGTTCCCCTCTTTTGTGAATGAGAGTGTCTTCTGTGGTTATCATACTTCTATCTGACCACTATGTGGAGAATGTGGGGCACATAACTTTTTTCTTTATTTCACAGGTCTTCAGATCTAGGGGATCTGTACTCAAGGAATTTCACTTGAGGAGCCTTATTCTTACCTAGACCTGATTAACTGATGAGAACCTGAAACTGATGTCAAAATAGGCTGAGATTTCTGGAGGCCTTGTGAGAGGGTGAGTGTATTTTGCATGTATGAGGAATGTAAATAATTTATGGTTAGAGGGAGAAATGTGGTAGATTTAAAATGGCTGCAAATTCTTAGTCCCTCCTCCCATGGAATCTTGGCTGACTTTAGTGACTTGCTTGACTAATGGAACACAATGGATATGATGTTCTAGGATTTTAGTTACAAGATCAGAAGAAACCTTGATCTTCTGCCTGGGGCATTTTGGAATCCATCTACCATGCTGTGAGGAAAGCTAAGCAGCCACATGGAGAGTAACATGTAGAAAGGAACTGAGGTCCCCAGCTGACAGCACTAGCTGAGCTCCCTGCTGACACCCAACACCAATTTGCCAATAATGAGAACGATCTATTTTGGAAGTGGATATTCCAGTTTCAGTAGAGCCATCCTGGTGATGCCGAGTGGAGTAGAGATGAGCCAAACCCACCCAAATTGCAGATTCATGAGAAAAATACATGACAGTTACTGTTTTAAGCCATTAAGTTTCAGGGCGATTTGTTATGCAGCATAAACAACCAAAACATTCCTCAAACCAGCAATTCCATACCTATATGCCTACTCTATATAAAAGTGAGAAAGTTGAAACAACGTACCATTCCTCAGCTGGGGAATGGCTAAATAAACTGTGGCTTAGTCACACAGTGGTTGAAATGAATGAACTAGATATATCTGTATCAATATGTATAATCTAAAAAATAATGTTAAGTGATAGCGATTTGCAAGAAGATACATGCAGTAGATTCCATTTATATACATTCAAAATACACAAAATAATGCTATGCATTATTTATGGACACACATTTTTATGGTAAATATATAAAACCAAGCAAGTGATTCATAAAGACCAACTTCAGGAAAATGGTTCTCTCTGGGGAGGAGAGAGGGCAGGAGAAGGGTTGGAAGTGGTGCTTTACCTGTGATAGTATGTTTTATCTCTTTTGTTCTTTCTTTTTGTAGAACTCCCTAAAACAAGTGTTTACATATATTTTATCTTTTTCTTTTTAAAGATTTTATTTTTTTCCTTTTTTTCCCCAAAGCCCCCCGGTACATAGTTGTATATTCTTCGTTGTGGGCCCTTCTAGCTGTGGCATGTGGGACACCGCCTCAGTGTGGTTTGATGAGCAGTGCCATGTCCGTGCCCAGGACCCAAACCAAGGAAACACTGGGCCACCTGCAGTGGAGCACGCGAACTTAACCACTCGGCCACGGGGCCAGCCCCACATATATTTTATCTTAGTGGTAGGCACAAAGGTGTCTGCTATATTATTTTCTGTAATTTGCATGCTTGAGTTAATTCATATTTTATAATTTTTAATAAATAAAAGAAAAGAGGGAAGTATTAGATATGCACTCTAATCACTACAATATACCATGTCCATTTTGGGGGACATGATCAACAATAAAGATTTAAAAAATATTTACATACACTAAAATACACCCTTTTAAATTGTACAGTTGATGAGCATTGACAAATATATACATCCATGACACCATCACCGCAATCAAAATGTCGAATATGCCCATCACTCCAGAAGTTCCCTCATGCCCCTTTGCAGTCAGTTCTACCACCTCTGGCCCCAGGCAACCATGGATCTGCACTGTGGATTAGTTTTACCTTTTATAGCAATTGATATAAATTATACACTATGTTTGCTTTTGTGTCCGGCTTCCTTTGCTCAGCATATGGATTTTGAGATTCATACATGTAATAAGTGTGTCAGTAGTATATCCCTTTGTATTGCTGGCTAGTATGTCATTGTATGGAGATACACATTTATTTATTCTTCTGCTGTGGGACATTTAAGTTGTTTCCTGGTTTTGGCCATTATAAATAAAGCTACTGTGAACATTCATATGGAAGTCTTTTTTGTGGACATAAGTTTCCATTTCTCTTGGGTAAATAGCCAGGAGTGGAATTTCTGAGACACAAGATAAGTGTACGCTTAACTTTACCAGATGCTACCAAACTGTTTTGCAAAGTGGTTGTCCCATTTTACATTCCCACCAGAAATGTGTGAAAGTTCCAGTTGATCTGCATGCTCAACAACACTTGGCATTATCAGTCTTTTTAATATTAGCCATTCAAATGGGTAATTTGTGGTTTAATTTTCATTCTGCTCATGACTAATGACATTAAGCATCTTTTTACATGCCTATTGGCCATTTCTATGTGTTATCTGTGAAATGTTTATTTAAATCTGTTGTCCATTTGAAAGATTAGATTGTTTGCTTTGTTATTATTGAGTTGTAAGAGTTCTTTATATATTCTGGATAGAAGTCCTATGTCAGGTATTTGGAGTGTGGATATCATTTTGAGTTGATTTTTGTGTAGGGTGTGAGGAAAGGATTGGCATTCATTTTCCATCATACAGATAGCTAATTGTTCAAGCACTTGATTGGAATATGCTTGGAGTCTGCTTTACTCTGGACTTATTATTATGTGAAATAATAAATAATAAATGTCATTAATTTGAGCCAAAAAACTATCTGTATGTGTTAATTTCTATGACCACCTCCCTATTATCCCTCTAACATTTCCACTCAGAACAGCAGGAGAAGGCATAGGGGAAATTACCTAAGTGTGTAAGACACACACACACACACACACACACAAAGAGAAAGAGAGATTCTTGTTCCTGTTTACCCCAGAGTAATGACATACAACATCATCATAGTTACACAGCAGCCATTGACAAAATTAGTTTAAATCCAAATTGTGTAACCTTTCTTTTTTCTACTTTCAGCTCTGGCACATTTTACCCTGCTAGCTCCGGGTCTCTTTCCAGTTCTATAATCTAAGCCCTCATCGTCTCCTGGTGGCTCCTTTCTGGCTATTTCTCTCGTAAGTCCATTCTGCCTGACTACTTTTTTTTTGCAATGCCGCTTTCCCTAAATTGTTCCTTAGCTCAGACCTTCACATTGTTCTCTAGCTCCATCAGGTCCAGACTCCTCTGTCTGGCTCTCAAGGCCCCTCTTCTACCTAACTTTCTTCCTAATAGGCTAGTGTCCTTGCGTTTCCATAGACACTTGTATTTATCCCTGCCATTGTACTTTTTGTTCACTCACTTCTCCTGTCTTTCCTCACATGCTACCTCCTCTACAAAGACTTCATTGAGTTCTCTAGACTATCTGTGAATTCCTATCACTTTCCCCACTCAGCCTCTGGATTTTCTTATGTTGTTTGCTATTATTGAATGTGTACATCTTGTCTCCCCAAGCAGAATAGTGGCTGTGTGAACGCAAAGACTTTATCCTGTATCCTTCTATTTCTTGCAATGCTAAGCACATAAATGCCTCCCCAGCTTATTTTTAGCATTTTTTCACTGATTAGAGTAAGTGTCAATTTTAAATCCAAAAGATACTTTTTACTTTTAGAGTTGTCTTTTCATTTCATCTGTCAGCATTGGTGCCTTTGTTCTCCTGGAAGAGGAAGGACTTCCATGGAAGGACCACTATGGCAACCCAACTCAACTTCTTGATTCTCTCTACAGGTTTGGAGGCGGATGGGGAGCTAATATTCTCTAATTATAGGCCAGAAGTGAACTGGAAAGTAAGAGACAGATGGCTGGAGAGTGAATACACTCTCTCAAACATAAGAAAAGGCAAGACTAATTTTGCCCTAACTGGCCCACTAATTTAACCCTTGGTTGCCCTAGCCAAGACAAAGACCGTTCCCTTCAAAGGACTTTTTCCTGGCTACCGTGGTAAAGCTGTTTCCTGGCTTTACCAAAGGGAAGGGGGAAACTTAATCGGGAAAGTGCTTTTTAAAATTATTATTCTTAAAATGCACATAGAAAATATGTGAGAGAAAAAGTATGCAAGGAAACACACTACTACTTCCCTCCTTCTGTCCCCATCGTCAGTGAAAGAGGCTCTCCCTGCGCTCTCAGCTCCCAGGTGAGCTATGAGGGATAGCACACGCCAGGGGGCTCCCAGTCCTTCCTGTGGAGCTCAGGAGAGAGCGCTATGGAGTTCCACACACTTGGCCCCATACGCATGCACACACAATCAGTCTCCTTAGCCCTTTCTTTCCCTGTCCTTGCTCATAGAAATTCCAGTCCGATGGCATCAGTGCTTTGATCTGCTCCAGCTATCTTACAGGAGAACTGACTCTTGGGTTCCAACCTTGCTGGTGAAGAATTTTAGCTCCTTGCTGGCATAACAAGTGTGCCTCAGGGACCATGAACCACCTGTGATTCTCAGTGGTCATTATAACAAACTTCCAATGGCATTAAATTCACTTTTTACATATGTGGAGTCTCACCCTGTGAAGAAAAAAAGCCTGTAAATACACTGCTTTCAAATGAAAGTGGTGATTAGTATTTGACTGTCAGCCACTGCGTTTTGCTCTGTGGATTACTTCAGCTAGAATTTCCGGTGCTGCAGAAAGCCAGTTGAGAAAATAACAATCCTTTATGAGCAATTTCAGGTTTTCTAACCCTTTTCCAATCTTCTGCTTTAATTTGTTTTCCATTAGCACATGCTCAAGTGTAGTGAAAAGAAAGAGCACTGAGCTGGGAGTGGGAGGCTGAGAATGTTCCAGCTCTGCTATTCTCTCACTGTGTGACCATGGTCAGGTCATTTTCCCTCTCTGGGCCTCAATTTCTTTATTTATAAAAAGAGGGGCTTGCACTGCATGATCTTGAAGGGCCCCTCCAGCTTTGACGCTTTGCAATTCCAATCAAATAGGCTATTTTCATGAATTTTTTACACCAAACTGAATTTGTAACACTGGCATTAGCAGGATGGTTTTTTGTTTTATCTTTCTTTTCTCACAATAATACGTCTCAGAGGTGGGATTTCAAAATTAGAATTTCCTACAAGCTGCAGCCATTATGATACAACCATCACAGGAGAACTATGAGACTTAATATTCTAGAACAGCAAATAACGTTTGAAGATCTTTTTGCTGTTTCCCTGTGGGTTCTTTATCCAGAGGTGTTTATATAACTAATATCTCAGTGGTAAGAAAAGTGGAAGTGTAATGAGTGAGGGAAGATAAAGCCCCCTCCTTTTATTTTTGCCCCAACTCATCTCTGTGATTGTTTCTCAGCGAAACCACCTGTGTTTTACTGTTGGCGGAGATCGGAGTAGTACTGGCGCTCATTTACTGCTAATAGGGGCTGCTAATAGTGTTCCCATCTCCTGTCATGGCTGTCACAATTGATTTTTTTTTACATTTCTGTGAGTTCCATCAAGTTTAACAGCTGAAAAATCAAGCTCATTAAGAAGCTCCCTAAGTATTTCAGAGTGGGCTAATTTTCCAAGTCCAGGCTTGGGCAGATTCTGGTGAAAGGGAATCTAGATATGGATCAAATAAGAACCAGGGACTTGATTCCTAGAACTTTGGGAGGAAGGCGAGAGTTGAACAATAAGTGGGATGCCCCAAATGATGGCTTGTGTGTTTAATTTGGCAAAATTGCCTGGTAATCTCAAGTCCTCCTCCAAAGTCCATGTAGCTACTAAATATACCGGCGTGTGCATAAAGGCTACTCAAGAATGGTGAGAGATTTTAATTTTGATTCATTCACTCATTCACTCATTTATTTCTGCAGGGAACACTCGAGGCTCTGCTGCTTTTCATGCAGATAGAGTAGAGAGTTTCGCAAAACAACCTTTAAAATGATTTCCTCCTACATTTCTGTCTGCTCCTTCTCAGTCTCCTTTGCAATTTCCTACTCACCTCTTCAATTTGTTAACATTGGAGCGCCTCAAGCCTTAGTCCTTGAACTTCCTTTCTTCTCTAGCAATGCCCACTCCTTTTGTGATTTCATACAGTATTATATCTTTAAATATCATCCATATGCTAAGAACCCCCAAACTTATATCTCTAGCACAGATGTCTCTTCTGAACTCCAGACATCTATCTAACTGCCTACTTGACATTTTACTTGGATTTGTACTAGATGTCTCAAACTTAACATGGCAAAAACTGAATCCCCCCTCAAATCTGATCATCCCATAGTCTTCCCTATCTTAGGGAATGGCTCTCCATTTCTCAAGCTAAAAACCTCAAAGTTATCTTGACTCCTGTCTTTTTCTGACACCTCACAACTAATCCATCAGGAAATCCTGTTGGTTCCAACTTCAGTATCTATATCTCCTTCATTTGACCACTTTTGGCCTCCACTGCTATCACCCTGAAGCTACCATCATCTCTCTCTTGGATTATTGCAATAGCCTCCTCACTGGTGTTCCTGTTTCCCCCACCTCCCTCACCCCCACAGTGTGTTCTTAATGTAGCTTTCAGAGTGATTTTTTGAAGGAGTAGGCTAGATCATGTTGCTTCTTTACTCAAAACCCCCTCAATGTTCCTCATCTCACCAAAGGCTGTCAGGGTCTACAAGGGCCAACTTGATGTCCCCCCTCTCTTCCAGTTACTCTCTGACTTCATCTCTTAATAATGTTCCCCTCACTCACTCTGCTCCTTTATGTTCCTCAAACACACTAGGTGCTTTCTTGTCTCAGAGCCTTTGTATTTGCTGTTCCCTCTGCAGGAATGTCCTTCCCCTATCAGTATGGCTCATTTTCTCTTCTTCCTTATGAGTGTTCCCTGCTTTAGTTTTTATATAGCACACATAATCATCTAATAATATATATATAACACATAAATAAATGTTTTTATTTATTGTTTCCTTCTACTAGAATGTTAACTCCAAAAGAAGAGTACAAAAATGATCTTTTCTGTTTTGTTTGCCTCTGTATTCCCAGTTGCCAGAACCATAGTAGGCAAATAGATGCTCAATTTGATGAATGAATGCATAATGATTGAATGAAAGCATTATACAAGCCTGGTGACCAGTGTGGGAGCCAGGCCTCAATGGGACAATACAAAAAGGAAAGGTTATCCTGACTTGATGTAATGTAGGATCGGGGCCCACACAACCTAGAGGCTGTATGTTGCTCAGTATCTGCTTAGATCAACTAACGGAATTGCAAAAATAATGGTTTTTTTCTAGTGAATTTATAATGAATATATAAAAATAGAAAACTTGTAATAATGGAATAAATTGAAGTATAAGCACTCAGTGAAAAGTCCGGTCAAGTTGCCTTGAACTAGGAAGGTTTGTGGTGATAGCTTACTGTGATGGTTAATTTTATGTGTCAACTTTACTGGGCCACTGAGTGCCCAGATATTTGGTTAAATGTTATTTCTGGGTGTGTCTCTGAGTGTGTTTCTGGATGAGATTAGCATTTGAATTAGCGGACTGAGTCAAGCAGATTGCCCTCCCTAATGTGAGTGGGCCCCATCCAGTCAGCTGAAGGTGTGAATAGAACAAACAGGCTGACGCTCCTGTGAGTAAGAGACAACTCCTTCTACCTGACTGCCTTGGAACTGGGACATTGGATTTTTCCTACCTTTGGACTCAAACTGAAACAGTGACCCTTCTGGGTCTTGAGCCTGCTGGCCTTTGGCCTGGAACTACACCATTGACTCTCCTGGTTCTCAGCCCTTCAAACTCAAGACTGGAAGTTTTCACCATCAGTTCTCCTGGACTCAGACAGAACTACACTACTGGCTTTCCTGGGTCTCCAGCTTGCTGACTACAGATTGTGGGACTTCTCATCCTTATAATTATGTGAGACAATTCCTTAGAATATATATATCTCCTATTGGTTCAGTTTTTCTGGAGAGCCCTGAATAATACACTTACTTTACATTTATTCATATAATGGCTTTGCAATCCCTCATTCTCCCCACCATCCTCAACATTCTTTCCTAACCAACAGGGCAAGTTATAGAAGAAATTATCAAGTGTGGGAGACCAGACATGCAACTCTTGGTAGTTTTTTATTATATATTTTCATTCCTGTGTACCTGAGAGTAATGACAGAGCAACCAATGACAAACTTGGTTTAAATCGATATTGTCTAATATTTCTCCTTTTTGTCAGCTCTGCTGTTAGTAATCACCTTCTCATTTTGAAACATTCTTTTACTCTTTTCTCTTAGGACAACTACTTCTGGGACCACTTCTCCATTTACTTTTTTTGTGGACTGTCCCTCAAATCTTTCTCTTCCTCTTCAGTTGTACTTACATCACTCTGGTCCACGCCTTAATCATCTTGTGCCTGGCAAACTTTAACAGCCTTCTACTTGACTCCCTGGCTTCCAGTTGCTTTTTCTCTGTGATGTGTCTTGGCATTCTAATTATCCTGTATCTTGGAAAGACTGTGATTTTAGAATTTGGGGGCTTAGCAGGCAGCAGAGACTGCTTAAGATGGGGAGTTCAGGAAAGGAGGGCAGAACATTCATCAGCCTTCAGACCCAACTGGTCTAGAGACAACCATCAGTCCTCAGGTGGGCAGTGTTGTCGAAATCTTCTGGGCTAGGGTAGGAGTAGAGGTCTAGTACCTAGGCTGCAACTTGTCAAGGGCTATGAGCAGAGGAACTAAGTACACCATCATGCAGGCCTTCTAGAGACTCCCTATAATAGGAGGTTCATTGCTCCTAACACCCAGGCTGCAATTTTTATCAAGGGTCTGGACCAGAGAGAACCTTCTGCTTATTAGCAGAATCTCCATGGCGAATCTTCATACTTTCCCTGTGCTCACCTTTCTTTGATGGTGGCACTAACAAGGGATATGGGGAGAGGAGGGTGTGGCAATTATTGTTCTGGCTGACTAGCACTTCCCTTTCCAATCTTTTTCAATCTCTCCACCCTCCACAGCCCCCAGCTACCTTCATTTCTCCTCGACATCACTCAAGATCCCAATATACTTATACGGTTCCCCCAGGAGTGTTCACTTTATTACATGACACTAGCCCCATGGCCACCTGGTCTGGGCACTTGAATCAAGTTGGTCACTGAGTCCCTTCCCCAGAGTTACTGTATTTAAGATAAGAGAGTAGTTCAGTGATCCCTCCTCTGAGTAGCAGGGTCTGTTAAAATGTGAAGCTCTGGAATTATTGGTGACAGTAGTGAGAGGAACAATGAAGCCATGCTGCAGACAGGGAGTAGAGATAAGAGACATGCAGAGGCCTGGCTCATTATGTGGCTCTAGTCCAGTTGTTTCTGAGGTCCAGGGGGATTCCTGGCCTTTGATTTCCTGAGATAGTAATGATGATAGCTTCATGTACATCATGCCCCAAGCACTTTAAATAATTTATTTAAGCCTCATAACAACCTTATGAGGAAGATATCATTATTCCCATTTTACAGATGAAGAAATTGAGGCACAGGGAGGTTGAGTAGCTTGCTGAAGGTCACAGTCAGGACTTGTACCCTTGCAATCAGGTTCCATGCTGTTAACATCATACTGTCAATCCAGTAGCAAATCTCTGAAGCCCCCTTGCCTAAGCCAGTTCAAGTGCCCTACAGTCACCCCCAGGCAAGAGAAAAAGTCCTAATGGACAAGCTTACCTTTTATATGCCAACTTTAAAAGTTAATTCTCTCTGGCTCTCTGTCTCCCTTGCTGCCTCCCTTATTCTTCTTTTCACTTGCCCTTCCTTTCTCCTCTTATTTTTTTCCTTCCTTCTCTCTAGTTCACTCTCTTTCTTTTTGAAATTCACTTGTTGACCATTTTCCCTATCTTCTTCATTATTCTCAACAGCATGAAATAATATTGTCACTTTTCTTTCTTAAAAAATCCTCTCTTGACTTCATTTCCCCTTTCAGCTTCAGCATTTCTCTGCTCCTCTGTATAGCAAAACTCTTCAAACGGGTTATATATATTCAGTCTCAAATTCTTCTCCTTTCATTCTCTCCTAAACCCACTCCAGTCAGGCTTTTGTCCCCATTCCTACTGAAACTACAAGGTCATCACTGCCTCCACATTACTCAATCCAGTGATCAGGCCTCAGTTCTAACATTACTTGACTTTTCAGCAACATTTGAAACATTCACTCTTTCCTCATTCAAACACTTCCTTCACTTGACTTCTAGGATGCTACACTCACTTGGTTTTCAATGACTGCTCCTTTTCAGTATCGCTTGCTGATTTTTCTTATATCCCTGACCTTTTAATTTGAGAATTCTTTTGGGCTCAGTTCTTGGACCTTGGTCATTCCCTGGGTGATCTCATTTAG
The DNA here is from genome assembly GCF_021613505.1 of Equus quagga. Classification (NCBI taxonomy): domain Eukaryota; kingdom Metazoa; phylum Chordata; class Mammalia; order Perissodactyla; family Equidae; genus Equus; species Equus quagga. Next base: position 19,489,739 of record NC_060276.1, on the reverse strand, counting down.
TTTTCAGACTTTAAATACCATCTAAAACTGATGATTCCAATTGTATATCCTCATCTTGGACCTCTTCTGACCTTCAGATTCCTTTATCCAACTACCTGCTTGAAATTTCTACCTGAAAGAGAGATAGGGATCTCAAACTTAACACATCCACATCTGATCTTCCTTCCCAAACCTGCTCCTTCCATAGTCTCCCCCATCTCAGTAAATTCCAATTACTCAGGCCAAGAAGCTTCATTCTTCATTCCACTCTTTCTCTTGTATCTTATATTCAATTATTTTGCATCCTCAAAATGCATCTAGAATCCTACCATTTCTCATTACATCCACTGCTACCACCGTGGTCTAAAGCCACCTTTATTTCTCACCTAGATTGCCGCAATTACCTCCAACTGGTCTCCCTATTTCCCCTCTTACCACTTAGAATCTACTTTCCACTTAGCATCCAGAGTGATCCTTTGAAAATGCTAGTTATCTTGTGTTTCTCCTATGCTCAAAACCCTATGATGGTTCTACTTTTCACTCAGAATAAATTCCAAAGTCCTTATGGTGGCCGATATTGACCCTTAGGATCTGGACCCCTGTTACCTTTCTGACCTCATCTGCTGCTCTCCCCTCCTCTCCCTGTACTGCAGGCATATTGTGTTTCTTGCTGTTCCTTGACTATGTCTGTGCACTTGCATTTCCCTCTGCTAGCATACTTCCCTTCCAGATAGATACATAGCTCATTCCCCTACCTTTTAAAAATCTTTGCTCAAATGATGTTTTCTCATTGTATTGGTGTTCAGATATCACTCTATTTAAAATTTAACACCCCCTCACCAACATTCCCTATTCTCCTTCCTTTCTTATCTTCTCCCCTAGCACTTAGTACTTTCTCATATACTATATGATTTACTTACTTCCTGCTATGGATTGAATTGTGTGCATGCACACCCCCTGTCAAATTCATATGTTGAAGTCCTAATCCCCAATGTGATGGTATTTGGAGATGGGGCCTTTGGGAGGTGATTAAGTTTGGATGAGGTCATGAGGGTGGGGCCCTCATGATGGGATTAGTGCCCTTATAACAAGAGAAACCTGAAAGAGGTTGTTTCTCTCTCTCTCTCCCTTTCTCTCTCTCTCATGTGAGGACACAATGAGATGGCTGACATCTGCAAGCCAGGAAGAGAGGCCTCACTGGGTAACTGAACCAGTGAGCACCTCAATCTTGCACTTCCCAGCCTCTAGAACTGTGAGAAATAAATTCCTGTTGTTTAAGCCACCCAGACTCTGATGTTTTGTTATGGCAGCCTGATCTAAGACAACCTCCCTCACTAGAACACAAGCTCAATAAGGACAAGGAGTTTGTCTGATTGTTTACTGTTGCATCATCAATGCCTGGGATAATTGTCAGGATGTGGTAGGTGCTTCATAAATATTTGCCAAGTGAATGAATGAATGAATGAATCAGATATGGTCCTTGCAGAGAGGATTACAGGTACATCATCATATTATAAAGCAGACAGTGGTTAAGTCCCACATTGGAGTTACAGATAAGGGGTTCTGGGTGGGCTCAAAGAAGGGAGAGGTCATTCAGATATGGGGAGGAAGTTGGGGTAATCTAGGAGGGCTTAATGGAAGATGTAGCATTTTGAGTTGGGCCTTGAAGGACAGGTAGTATTTGGACTTGTGGATGTATGGAGAAGCACAGAGAGTTCAGTCAGGCTGAAGTAGGGTACATGAAGGATAGACAAAGTGAGAAATAAGATTAGAAATGAAGTCTGGGACCAAATCCTGAAGGCCCCAAATGCCAGGTTAAGGAGTTCTGCCTTTAGCTGTGGTGTGAAATACAGTGGATATGAAAGTTATAGGCTTGGGAATAAAAATTTGAGTCATAAATCAATGGTTTTCTCTGATTTAACTTATGCTTCCTTTACTCAGTTTCTTTTATTTAGCTCTGAGTTCCTTACAGTATTGGTGATATGGTTTCTAACCTACAAAAGATAAGAAGCAAACACGAAAAAGAGGGAGGAGAGATTTAATCTGAAAACAAAGACGCCTCCTGGGAGAGACGGACTAGACGGCTGCTAGCCTAAAGGATGAAGGCGGAAATTGAAATTGTAGGCTTAGAACCTCTGTTACTGTAAGATCTAATAAACCATTTTTTTGTTTTTGCATTTAAACATTCTTTTAATAACTTTTTTCTGATTACAAAAGTAATGCATATTCTGTATGAGACATTTGGAAAACAGAACAACACAGAAAAAAGCCCCCTGTGTCTATCTACCATTTGGAAGCAGCCATTGCTAACAATTTGGTATCAGCCTTTGCACCCATGAGCTGGGATGTTTCTATTCCAGCCCACCGTCACTATGAGTGAGTTGGGTGAGAGCAGCCTGCCTTGGGAGTCAGACAGGCTCAACAAGTCTCCTTCACTCCCCTGCAGAGGACAGCCTCAAGAATGGGCACCAGCTGAAGCAGCTGCTGGTGAAGGCCCCAACTCTGATGCTGGATGAAGCAGGGAGTCATACTAAGGTAACCATAGAGAGTCTTATTCCAGACTGGCCTTGGGGCTTGGTGTCCTCAGTAGGAATGATTTTATTTTGTCCCTGTGCTCTTCCAAGCGAAGAAGGAAGGAGTCATGGGCTAACTCGGGGCAGAAGGTGTGAGTACAGTTGCTGGAGGGTTCACACTGGAGATGGTGGCAACAAAGTCTTTCTCTACCTGTGCCTCCCTCCACCCATAGCCCTCAGGACTCCTGTGTGCCACAGGCCCTGCATTGTCACTGGCTCACCAAGTTGATAACTGTGAAGATTCACTTTCTGAACACTGGCCAGGAGACAATGCTCATCAACCTGGGCTACCACAGGCGGACGGACTGTATCATGGCCCTATCTGGTTCTATTAAGTGAGCAAGAAAGAAAAATCTAGCCAGCACTGCCAGCATCCTCTCTCCTGCTGTCCTACTCATGGGACTCAGAGGCTGAGTGACTTGTGTAAAGTCTCAGGGCCAGTGACAGAACCAGGAAGTCCAATTCCCCTGACTTTGCTGTCTGATAAACCAAACTGCCTTTTCATGGTAGTATTTCTTACTAGCATAGTTAAGCAGAGGTTGGAGAATGGTGAGACAATACGGTCTCCTTTTCCCCACGTTGTTAGGCCAGCAGAGAGGCAGACACCTTTGGCCCCTTAGATAGTTGAGATTCAGAATACTATCCCTGTCAGTGGTCCTGCAAGCATCTCTTAGCCTCAGCATTTCTAGAACAGTAACCCAGGGTTAACACGGGGAGTCAGGGCTGCTGGAGGCCGGTTCCAGCCCTTTAATGAGGAACGAGGTTTATCAGGGAATCAGCTCTTTCACTGTTCCATGTACAGTTGAGTTAGTGGGAAGAATATTCTTTCTCAGCAGTTTTATCATAACTAACGCTCTTAGTGGCAATAGGAAAGCATCACGGCAAGGTCAGGACAGGTCTAGAACCCTCTATTTAATAGCACAGGAAAGGATGTAAAACATCTTAGAAATGTTTTCATTTAAAATGATTAAAATAAAAAGATTGGTACCGGAAGGGGCATGTTTCAGTTATCTAGCAAACTCACTTATATTAAATACCCAGATAGCTTCACTTGCTGAATAAACAAGGCATGATTGTAATACTAGCTTTACCAAGTGCTGCACACACTGCTGTGTGTGTGTGTGTGTGTGTGTGTGTGTGTGTGCGAGAGAGGGAGAGTGCTTATTATGTGAAAAATATTGAATTCAACATTCCAGGTTTTTCTCTCCCAGACTATACGGTTCTGGTCTAGAGGATAGAACATGTTTTGCTAATGTATTAAAACCCACCCACACTCTTGATTCCTTAAACTTCTCTTAAACTCTTCAAGGGGAAGTACCATGTCATATTCATCCTTGGATCCCTGATTGGCTGACTGAGTGTCTTGGAGAGAGTAAGCACTTGAATAACATCTGCATTGAAATGTTGAGTTTCACGTCTTGAGGCCCAGCCACGTGAAACACACTGTTTCACTGGTGTGGGTACACATTTTCTTTTTTTCAGAGGGAATAAGATAATGTCTTATAGTTTGTTTCTGGTTTTGCTTTGTTTTGTTTTTTCCTTTACTGTGTTTAGAATTGGTTGCCTTTTTATGATTCCAACCACACATTGGACAGTTGTCTTCAGGGACATCTCTCCAACAACTCCCAGATCTCTTTCCTGTGCCAGAACTGATGGTTTGGAGACGAACATCTTGTGAATGGCATTTGGCTCATTTTCTCCTCAATGCAGTACTTGTGTTTGCTCACACTGAAGCTCATTGACTTAGGATTTCACTATTTCAAAACGTCCAAAGAATCAGTATCTCTATCATTTATAAAATTTATTGTTTAAAATATTTTTCTATTTAATAAACACATATAGAGCTTACTATGGGATGGACACTGTTTTAAGTAATTTATAAATATTAATGTTTAATGAAATTAATCCTGGCCCCACTTTGGGGGCTCTCACTTTACGCTTCATTGATCTCCTCTATCAGGCGTGTTTTACCTAGAGACTGTGGATAGAATTTAGGAAGTGGGGGATTTTGGATGGAAAAATTACATTGAGGTTTTCACTAACCTCACCGAAATTTAGCATTTTCTTCCATTATAAACGTAGTGGGATCTGTCGCTTTTTCAGCAGTATCATAAATCTCATATCACAAGTTTTTGCAGATTTCTTGAAATATTTGCTCATCACTACTTCAAAATTACAGTACTTATTAGACCTGTCATTACACATTGCTATTCAATGGGTTAAAGGGACACATATATCCCTGTATCAAAAATGTGTTTTGATAACTGTATTATTTCAATAGAGTTGGTTTTCTTTGTATTTTATTTCATACACTTAAAAATGTTATTCTGATAAGGGGTTCACAGTCTTCACCAGACTTCCCAAAGGGTGCATAACTTCCCAAATTGTTAAGGATCCCTATTTTGAATTCTCCTAGCCATACTTGGCAGGGGCTGGAGCTGAAGTGGGGTGAAAACTGGGAGGACTCAGGAGTCCTGCCTTCTCATCCCAGCTCCACCATGCACTTAGCTGTGAGACCTATGGCATGGCTCTTCATCCTTCTGAGACTTGTTATCCTTAGCTGCAAGAATGGTGAAGGAACCTTTTGCCCCTGCTAGCTCACAGGGTGTTGTGAAGATCAGCTGACACAATTCTGTGTACAGAGTTGTTTTGAAAACACTTTAAAGCATGATATAAGATTTTTGTTGAGGAATATTAATGAGTTAAGTTTGCAGAAGTCTGATACCCCAGAGGACTATTAATTTTAGGGTAGTCTAATATTCAGACTTGGAGTGAATGCAGCTAGCTAGAACACTCTTTAATATGCCCTGCATCCTACTTTCCACCCAAGATCTGAGATCATTTCCATGAGGCTCTATAGCCTTGAATGCTCATGTTTGTGTGCAATCAATTCCTTTTCCTTCCTTCTGTTGCCCCAAGTAAATGCTTCAGTATGCCTTTGAGACCTTCCACCCAGAGAGAACATTTAGGCAAATGAGATCTTCAAAGCTTCCTGCCAAATTGAAAGAATGGAATAATGTTATGGATCTTGGGATATGAGAGAGGAGATAAGGCCCCTGTGGCCTCTTTGTTAATGGGATGTGGTCTGTCCTGTGATGGGAGGGGGTGAAGTTGGAAGGATGCTGGAGACTATATCATAACACAGCAGAAGGAAGTTTCTTCCCTACGTCAGGCTTGGGCCAGGCATTACTTACCTCGGAGGGAGTATTGTTCAGTAAAATCTCCTGAATTTCTCTGAGCCAGCAGTTATCATTCTTCTTTTAAGTTACCCTGTGGCCCTATGGGATTCCCAATACTGGAAATGTAGCTATGGTGTCATTAAAGCATTGTTAATGTGATTATTAGTTGGGTAATAATTATAGCCATTTACTGAGCATTTATTTTGCTAGGCATAGTTAGTACCGGGCACTTTACGAACTGAGCAAAGCCTCATAAATGACCCCTTGAAGGAAGTACTTAGATTTCCATTTTATATATGAAAAACCAAAGGCTCAGAGAGGTTCAGTGACAGTGTTAGTAAGTGACCTTGGGCACCATGGTATAATAGAAAAAGCCTAAATTGAAGCCAGGTAGACTTGGTTCAAATCCTAGGCTTTGTCACATATTGGCCTTGTAACTCGGGCAAATAATTTAGACTTTCTGAGCCTGTTTTCTCCTCTTACCCTATTTCAAGCTCCCTAATATTTGTAAGGCCTTCCCTGATGTCGCTCTTGCTGCACCTTGTATGTCACTGTATCATTTAGCAGTGTAGACTCTTGAGGGATGAGGTTATGCTTTCTTCCTCTCAGAATTTCTAGGACCAAGACTTGCACATGTCAGGTGCTCTACAGTGGCACGTGAATGAACAATGTGGGATTTATAATAATACTGACCAATTAGGTTGACATGAAGGTTAAATAAAATATTGGTGCCATAGAAAGTTTTGAGTTTGCAGTTGGACAGACCAAGATTCAATTGTCATCTCTGCCTCTTAGAAACTTAGGAAGGTTAGTTTACATTTCAGAGTCTCAGCTGAAGCACAGAATAGTATTATCTACTTTTCACAGTTGTAGTAAAAATGAATGATTCTATACATACATGATTACTGGTAAGTAGGAATCACTAATCAATGTTAGCTTTTATTATTAGTGTATATGAATGTAGTTTGTATAGAGTGCTACAAAAATACTCATTGAACAAATATTTACTGAGCACCTACAATGCACCAGGTTTTGGGGAAATGGCAGTGAACAAAACAAATGAGGACCATACTCCCATGGAATTTACACTCTGGAGCTGGATGGGGGTGGTTGGGGGCACAGAATGTAATAGTTCACGTCTCAAGAGCAAGCTGTCATTACCACATTATCCACACCATTCGTGGTTGGTCAACACTGAATATTTTCATGCTGAGCTTTTACGGTCTTGGCTAAAGGGTGAAGGATTTAAGTTCCGCGTGTTAAAGCCTACCGTTCTCTAGAGCTCCTTGAGGACAGGGCCAAGCCCTACTCCTTTTCTATCCCACAGTGCCCGGCAGAGTGTCTGGGACTGAGTCAAAGTTTGGAACACATTTGAACAGCTGAATTTCCCTTCTTGAGGCCTAGCAACATGATGTAGCTCCACAATTCTAGGTGTGAATATAAAAACATTTTTCCTAATATGAGGGTAAGGTCATGACTTATAATTACTTTTGACTGAATCATAATCATAATCATAACTGTATTGTGAACTCACTATGGGCCAGGTACTTGCTGGGCAATTTACAGAAGCTAGCTTGTTGAATCTTTACTACCACTCTCTGAGGTAGGTACTTTTTCTCCTTAATTTTACCTAAAAGGCAATTGAAACTATCATTGTGTCCACGTACCTTGCCTATAGACATACAGGCAAGAAGTGACTTTGGGCATCATGAGAGCATGATGGGTGCTCAGCAGATGGTAGCAATTGTGGTGAAAAGTGAATCTAGGTCTATCCGATGGGCTGTCCAAGACAGCTAAGAGTCCTAAAGGCTCACCCAGTTCTACCAGGTGAGTCAAAAGGTCTTGCACATCTATCCTGTCTTTTCATGTAATACAGTTTATTCTGTATTATATGAAAAGCATATATTTTGGGGTCAAATTAAAAACAAAGCTCTATGTAACCTGAAAACAGATATGTGTCTAATTTGCTCTGAAAACTCACTTTCTCATTTGCACTGAAGACATTTAACAGGCAAGTTGGTAATATTAAAAAATCAGAACTGGAGATGTCACAGGACTAGGAAGGGAGATAAAACAACCATTTGTAAAATAAAAGAATGCTTCTATTCATTATTATCTGGAAAAATCTAACTACTGTATCTCCTAAAAATAACAAAACAGTAATATTCCAAAATTCAGGAGGAACAACAGGACAATAAATAGCACTGAGCATTTGTAAGGAAAAATAGCTTCATTAGTAGATTTCTATGGTGAATGGAAAGGATTATGAGAGATGGTATCTGCTGCAATTTGATTACATAATATAAAGCAAAAATATTCTATTTTTACACATTATAACAACTCTGGATTAGTGTATTCAGATTCGTCAAAGAAACAGAACCAATGGGATCTATATATACATACATACATATAAATGTATATACATATGTATATGTATACACAGTGGGATATATACATACATATATATGTATGTATGTATGTATATGTGTATATAAAGATTTTTTCAATTATTTTATTGAGGTCGTATTGGTTTATAACACTGTGTAATTTCAAGTGTATCTTATTATTTATCAGTTTCTGTATAGACTGCATTGTGCTCATCACCAATCGTCTAGTCTTTATCCATCACCATATATATGTACCCCTTTATCCCTTTCGCCCTTCCTCTACCCCCTTCCCCTCTGGTAACCACTAATCTGTTCTCTTTATCCATGTGTTTATTAATCTTCCACATATGAGTGAAATCATGCAGTGTTTGTCCTTCTCTGTCTGGCTTATTTCACTTAACATCATACCCTCAAGGCCCATCCATGTTGTTGCAAATGGGACGATTTTGTCTTTTTTATGGCTGAGTAGTAGTCCACTGTTTTTATATGCCACATCTTCTTTATCCATTCATCCATTGATGGACACTTGGGTTGCTTCCACATCTTGGCTATTGTGAATAACGCTGCGATGAACATAGGGGTGCATAGATCTCTTCGTATTGTTGATTTCATGTTCTTTGGATAACTACTCAGTAGTGGGATAGCTGGATCGTATGGTAGATCTATTTTTAATTTTTTGAGAAATCTCCATACTGTTTTCCATAGTGGCTGCACCAGTTTGCATTCCCACCAGCGGTGTATGAGGGTTCCCTTTGCAGAGAGAGAAATTTATTTTAAGAAATTGGCTAATGTGATTGTGGAGGCTGGAAAGTCTGAAATTTGTAGGGCTGGCCAGCAGTCTGGAAATTCTGGCAGGTGTTAATGCTTCAGTCGTGAGTCCAAAGGCAATTTGGAGGCACAATTCCTTTCTCCTTAGAGCGCTTCAGTGTTTTCTCTTAAGGCCTTCAACTGATTGGATGAGGCCTACCCACACTATGCAGGGCAATCTCTTTACTCAAATTGTACTGGTTTAAATGTTAATCACATCCCAAAAATACCTTCACAGCAACATCTAGACTGGTGTTTGGCCAAGCAACTGAGCACTATAGCCTAGCCAACTTGACACACAAAAGTAACCATCACAACTGTGTTTTCGAGCAGGCTGGGAGGAGTACACCTGGACTAAATTGACAGGAATAACAGGAAGAGACCATATGTAGTACAAGCAGTGAAGGAGAGCAAGAGGCCCAGGTATGGCAGCTGTTGCTTTAAAATTTCATTTTATTTAACTTGTTTAAATAAGAAATAATTGATGTGGCTAATTTCTCTTGATTTTTAGATATTATTAAAATAAGGCATTCCAGGACCCATGAGACTGATGAATCAAAGCCTTCTGTAGCATTGATGACAGAGATGCTTCAGTGAGGAAGCCAGTGTAAAAATAACCCTAGCTTTCTGCTGGTGCCACAGCTGGGTGCTTAAGGGGGAAGCCAGCTTTCAGCATTAATGGGCTGCCATGGAACTCAATTTCTAGTTGTCAAGGCAGAAGGTTTAGCATCTTTTCCAACATCCTGGTAACTCAAAGGAAGAAATTGAGATGACTTACGAAAGGATTACTTCGCGAGCAAATAATTCAAAACAGAACACCAAACTGAGGTATAAAAAAGGAATATTTATCTTTTAAAAATACAACTTTGAACACTACTGACATCTCATTTACAAAGTATTTTCCTGAAATACTCTTCATTGGCTTTGCTTACTCAGTACATTCTCTTATTTTGAATCAAGACTCAAGGGAGGGCATGCTTGTGTTATTATAAGCACCACCAACACCACAAAAGAAAAGACCATCTCTGCCTCGGGATATTAGCCCCAAATCCCCATCCTTTCCCTTTCTTTTCCATCATGCAGGACTTCCTGACTGGTCCACGCAAATTCTGCCATTGCAATCTGCTGATGGGCACCACAGAACCGGAGGTGTCCCTGGCAAATTGGCACTCCAGGTGGAGCTGACCTATGTGCAGGAGGCCTCACACACCCTGGCCCATTATTTATTCATAACCGAGAATTTTCCATTAATACGCATATCAAGCCTTTGCAAACATTCAGCATGAAGTAAACATATTATTTACAGCAGTACACGGTTTGCAATTCAACACGCTGACAGCAGAAGAGACCAACAGACTTTGTAAGAAGGCCAGGGAGGAAAGCATATTAAAATAAATCCCTTCTGCTAATGTGTGTGTGTTTTATGTGCGCATGTGCGTGTGTGCACATGTGTGTTTAAATTCATAGAAAACTAAACATGCCCTTCTTTAAAAGCAGACTATTTACAAGGTGATTCTGAATAGCACGTACACATGCCAGTCATACTGGACACTTGCTTTCTGCAAATACATATAGACTTTTTTAAAATTCTGAAATAAACCTTTTATCTGATATATTAGAGAAAATAACTTTGGAACATTTGTCAACTTTTGGTTCACAGTAATTTTGCAAAAAGCCACAAACCATGCTTTGTCTTTTAAAAGGTGAACCTGGTCAAGCACCTTCTAGAAGACACTGATGTATTCTTCATTCACTGGCCTACTGGCGATTGGAAAGACAATGTCAGTTATGGAGTACCTCGTGCTCCTTTCATTCCTCTCACCAGTAGTAACATTAACGTGAAGGGAACTCTCGAAACACAAATCACATACAAATCATCAAAACATTTCAGTTAACAGTGTTTAAAAAAATACCAAAGTCTACAACAGTAGTACAGACACCGAAAACACCTCAAATACTTTTTAGCCTCAGGCCTTTCTCGATACTATTAATAAAAAAGACAACCAATTTGACAGAAAGGAAGTTACAGCACTTGAGGTTTGAGTCAATTTCTTTTAGGGCCTGTAGCTCGAGGTGCTGCTCTAGGATCCTTGTTTTAACTCAAAAGATATTCCAGGAATGAATTGACAAATTTAAAGCAATTTCCACTTGAAAACCATTGAAAATACAAATCACTTTCTAGGCTTGTCCAAGACACATTTAATTTTCAGGATCCAAGGTTGTTAGGGAAAGGGAATCAGGTCAGTTTCAAGCCCTCAAAGCCACAGAATTTCCACCTTTTCTCCAGACTGGCTCCAACTCCAGTCATTTCCTGCTTGAAGGTATGCTGGAGTCTGCTCATGAGACATTCCACATCACTGGTGCAGATCTGTGGGACAGAGGATATCTCCATTCAAAACCAGTGCTACCTTTCTAATCTGGGTCTTTTTCCCCAATGTTGCCTGCTTTAGAACGCTGATGCATACACGCATACATGTGCATGTTGTGGGTGGGGTTGACCCCTTCCTCCTCCTTGTGCATGTGTATGTGTTGGTTGAGTGGCTTCCAGATGGCAGCCTTCCTCTGCTGTGATCACCAGACCACTGAGCTTTATTTTTGTTTATATATTTCATAATTGCTTTATTTAGGTATAACTTACATACAACAAATTCACCTATTTCATATGTACAGTTTGATGAGTTTTAGTAAATATATGCAATTGTGCAAGTGTTACTACAATTCAGTTTTAGAACATTCCATCACCTCAAAAAAGTTCCTTCATGCCCCTTTGCAATCAATCCTCACTTCCAATCCCTGACTCAGATTTTCTCACTGTGGTTTTGCATTTTCTTGAAATTTCATATATGTGTAATCATACAATATATAGTCCTTTGTGACCAGTTTCCTTCCCTTGGTATGATGTTTTTGAGATTGTGACCGAGCTTTCTATTGGAAAGAGCTAGTGGTGTCAGCCGTGTGGAGAGGCTTGGGTTTGTAGCCAGCTGAATGACAGTAATCAGTGCTGGTGATGCAACGTACAGGCCTACTGAAGCTGTGAAGTCTTTTGGGAGGAGAAGAAGGCAGAAATGGCTGCCACCAGAGAAGAATTCTGCACACACACATTAGTTCACAAAGAAAAAGTGACAGGAGAAGGGAGGACTCCATGTTCCTGCTTCTGTGCATTGTCTATACACACTACACTCACACACACATGCACACGCACACACATGCACACACATCAATACAAAACCAAAATCTGTGGAGCCTTTAGGGCTTGCTTCTGGTAGTCATCTTTACATTGGTAGCAACCTTCCTAACTGTGAACCTGGGCGCTAGGGCTTGACTGAAGAGTACTAGGTGATCCTTAAAGAAACCCTGAGTCGCCACCACACTGAATGTTTCTGAAGCTGGAGGGAAGGAGCCCCCCAATTCTGCTGGTACCACTGCAGGCTCCCTTTGGGAGGCCCTGGCACTACTCTGGTAGGAAGCTGCTCAGGAGGAACTGGGCCTAGGCCAGGAGTGAAGTCATGTCTTCTTCCCAGTGCTGGTAGTAGACTGTACCCAGTTGAGTGAAAGAAGCACATTACAGAGTATCACATAGAATCAAATCCCCATTTCAAAAACCATAAATACATAATGTTATATATATATATATATATGCACATACAATGTAGGTGCAGCATATGCATAGAAAAAGATCTGAGATAAGACAAGCCAAACTGTTAACAGTGGTTATCCTTGAGGGTTGGGATGGTGGGTAACTTTCACTTTCCCTTTACTATATTTCTATATTGCTTATATTTTAAAGACAATACGTATGCATTATTTTTGTAATTTAAAAAAAGAACCAGATCATTTTTACTGACATATAGTTCAATTTCTTACCACTTCAACCAACCACTTGGTCCTGGCGCTCATTCCATCCCTCCCTTCACTGCCAAATGGGCTACTTAATTGCAGAATAGCATCACTTCCTAGAGGGAAATGAGGGGGAGTTCTAGCTAGAACTAGAACCCACGCCGTGAGGAGGATGTATCACCACAGTTGGATTCCAAAATGGGCCAGTGCTGTTGTTAAGAGGACATATGCTTCAATGGTTTAACATGTAGGACATTCAACTGTCAGGAATCTGCATTTCAACGGCATTGCTCAAAAGGCCCAGATTTTGTGCAAGAGTGAGTACAACCCATGAGCAGGTTTAACTGAACCTGCTTCTGGAAATATGTATCATGAGGTTATTTCTTCTGAGGGGTCAAGAGTCCCCTCCTGCCTCTATGAGACATCCTTGACTTTCTAGGGATCTAGCACTTCCTCTTGCTCCTGATTGCTCTGTGAGTTCCCCCACAGGATAGGATCCAGGGAAGGAACTGGCCCACGAGATCAGCTGTGAGCAAATATTCAGTCTGTGTTATAGACTTATAGTTCCATCTTTTTTCACCCCTGCCTTGACTGTTTCATTACAGATAATGGCAGTGGTGATGAGGATGGCTGGGGAAGGGGCTGGAGGAAGACTTACAATTTTGAAATCTAACATTTGCTAATGGCTAAAGACCCAGGGCAAAAGTTTGACTGGTGAGAAATATGGTTAATCTGAAGCTTATATGTAAATTAAGAGAAAGGAGGAAAATTCTTCTAAGATGGATCTTGGAAGTAGGGTGGCCAACTCATTCAGGTTTGCCTGGGACTTCCTCAGTTTTAGCATTGGAAGTCCCAAGTCCCAGGAAACCCCTCAGTCTCAGGCAAATAGGGACAGATGGTCATCTTACTTGCAAGACAGAAGCTCTACACTGAATCACAGTGAGAGAATAGGCAAGGGAAATTTCCTTAGAGTGATTACTAATGACTTATTTATGCTTGAAGAGAGTAAGGTCACCTGTTCACAAAGAACCCTACATCCCCTTGCACACCAATTTCAGGCCCCCACATACCTTATTATCTAGACGGTGCAAGTAGGAACAAATGTATTCAATGCTTGCTCCAAATGGGTGGACATGAAGGAATGTGGAGATAATCCCTAGAGAGACAATACCATGGAGGTTACACTTGAGCATTGTATTCTTTATGATGCCACGTGACAGTGTATGGCAAGAGCTAACTCGCACGTACAACATACCACACACTGAGCACTACTCTGAGTTGACATATATGTTACTCATTTAATCTTTACAACAATCCTGTGAGGTAGGTATTACCATACCCATTTCACAGGTGAGAACACTGAGGCACAGAAAGTTTAAGCAACTTGCCCAAGGTCACACAGCTGGTAAGTGGCAGAGCTGGTATTTAAACCCAGGCAGTTGCTCTTAACCACTACACATACCGCCTCTTACCACACTAGATCACATGTAGAAAAGGAGGCATCTGAGGAGTCAGTGCCATCATTCATGCTGGCCAAAGACAATTTGAGTTCTACGTTTTACCATGAATTTAGAATTTTACAATGAATTTAGATTGTGCTGGGTCTTGCAGCTCTTCTGCACATTCTTTAATTGGACTTTAGCCTCTTATGCGTTAATAACGTCTCGCTGTTGTGGCAAAAGTACAAATCATGCACTTTGCCTGATTAACCTCGAGCCTCTCACAAGAGAATCTGCTGATTATATTTGGGTTTTACTCTCTGAGTAGCTCTGTAAAGAAAAACCAAACATTTCATTCACTCAAGTAGTCACTAGCGTTCTGTTTGTGCTAAGAGCTCTGAATTTCTTGAAGCAACAGAATTCTTACAGCAGTTTACAGCCTCCAGGAATGTGCATGATTTTTACTCAACATAACTCTGGGGTGATTGACAGCTATACCTACTGCCTTGACTGTTCTGGCCATCAGGTTAATTGTTCTAATATTTCTTTCTCCGGCAACGGGTGGAATATAAATTGTTCAGAAGTCTACTATTTATTTCTTTAAATTTTTTGAATTCACCTCCCTTCATAAAATCAAAGGGACATCAAATATACCTAGAATTGAATTTGCTGAAAACTGCTAAGAAATACAAACTAAATTTGATTTGGTTTATAAATCACAACTTGTCTATCCTTTTAAGCAACTAAAAACATATCAAGTTAAGATTGTAGCTTGAAGTTCAAATCAGTTCTTTGTGAAAATTGTCGAAATATTAGATGGCAAGGGGGTGGGTTGGAGGATCCAAAAGGAACTGATGGTAGGGTTCAAAATCTGTTCAAAATGCATGCTGCCACTTATGACAGTGTTCTTAAATGACTAGGTAAATTGAATTTCTAAACACTGACTCAAGCTGAGAAACTTAAATTCTGAAGAAGACAGTCCATGTTCAAAGGAATTCTAGATGCTGTGGCCAAGAAAGGCTGTCAAATGCCAAGAAATAACTCCATAGGTTTCAAAACACTAGGCAGCTTTTGTGGGTTCACACCCAAAGAACCAATTTAAAAAACAGATTTTCCTTTCTTTCTGTCAGCCCAAGAATACTTTCTTTAAAAAACAAGCAACACTTATCTTAAGAATCTTTGTTTCTAGAACTATCCATTTACAGAGGCTTCCTCCTACCCCAGGCTCTTCTCTGACAGGTCTCCCCGTTGCCATGCCAATTTGTTAAAGAACTTTGAGTTGGAAAATGGAAATAAATTGTTACTTTTCTTGACGACTCAATGGCAGATCTCCCTGTGCATCCTCATTAACATATCAAAGTGTTAAATCTCAGTACAATATCCATTACCAAAGGAGGCAGATATATCTTAAAATATGCAGAACCCAATCACTGTGGAGGACTTTTGAGACTGGGATGGGGCTACTATGTGGCTCAGCTTCCAAGAAGGGAGTTGGGATTATTTGCTGAGGCCCAAGACCAGCCCCTTTTAAATGAGTGAATATTTTAAGACCTCAATCTGCCAGTATTCTCCAAATAGAATAAGAGGTCAACAAATATTTGTGAATAGTGCTGTAAGTGCAAAATGATTTCCATATATGGAGGGCTTACTATGGGCTGGGCACTTTGCTAAGTGATTTTGATGAAATATTGTATTTAAAATTTGCAGTTGCCCTTGAGGTGAGTAATATTATCATGCCCATTTTGCAGATGCAGGAACTGTAGCTCAGGATGGAAATGGTAGGGTCAAGACGGGAAGAGAGGTCTGTCTAATGTCTTAACTATTTATGCTATCTTGCCTCTCTGAATGAATTTTTATATAATGAGAGCAATCGTAGCACTGATCTCATCAAAGCCCACCAGCGTCCAACACCCCACAGACGGCCTCCTGAGTCATCTGCCAGGAACCTGGAAAAACTTAAGAGAGGCACATGCTTCCTCCGGAGGCTCATCTGGAAAAGCTCTCTGCCAGAGAGTGTCCGCAGTATCCCTTGAGTGGGAGTGGGAGGGCTCAGGTATCCTCGCATAGAGATTTAAAAAACCTACGTGTTTCTCCAGCTGATCCTCTCTTAGCATAGTTCTTATACTGACACACTTGATGTGGCAGTGGCCACAAAGGGCTTGAAGAGGGCTGGGAGCTGCTGCTACCATTTTCATTGAACCTGTACTTGTTCTTACCCTGTCATCTTCAGGACTCTGGGTCCTCGCACTGTCATGCTTCATAAATGTTTGGTGTGTGCTTATTCATCTTAGGTAAACCCCTTCCCTCCTCCACGGCCCTCTCTACATTGTATGTGTGTGTCAGCTTCCTTACCCACTAGCAGTGCTTCACGTTCAGATTTGATAGGACTGCTGTTGAGAGTCTTCTCCAGAGGGTAGTCACTATCCTGGCTTGATGCACACAGTCTAGAAGCACAGCTTTCCTGTGGAAATAACATGCTTCTCAGGTCAGTTCACCTTATTTGGTGACAGACTTGGTTTCAATTACACAATAGGAACTTCTTAACACAGCATCCTAAAAGCAATACTGTCCAATTTTGATTACTGAATGGGAGGGAAAACAGCATAAATTACAAAAGCATCACACATAATCCATAGCCTCTTTATATGGCTTCAAAACACAGAAAAATTAAGGCATTCATCTTCACCAGCTTTTTTTTCTGCCTTCACCATTCTTGACTCTATACAAGTAATCTGGGGAACCAGACCAAACATTTACTATTTACTACATACCAGGCACTGTTAGGTATGTATTCTCTCCATGCTACAGATGAGGAAAGCAAGGCTCAGATAAATTAGGTAAATTGCGTAAGATCCCATTCCTAGGAAGCGGAGAGCCTGGATTTCATCCCAGGCCATCCACTGTTAAAAACCATTCTCTTTTATTTTAGGTCTAGACTCTGCTAAAGGTTAAGTCCCATCTCTGACTGGAAAATCTACAATGTAGCTCATCCACTTGCAGGTAATCAACTTGGAACTAAAAGTTAGAGCCTCTATTTATTGACTATCAACTCTCTCTCTCTTCTCTGTGATAAGAACATTATCAGTCAGTATTCTCCTGACTTTATAGCAAGAAATGACCACGACCAAAAATGTCATTACTCAGTGACCTTCTTTGGTGTTGAAAATTTTCTCTTTCTGAGCATAGCAGGTATGTTTCATATGAGATATTCAGGTGAAATCCATGACCAGCAAACAAACTGACAAATACCTCCAGACCTTTCATGGATCTTTCTTTCTCTCTTTGGATACTGAGAATATCTTTTCTGTTTTATGAATGTGAAGGAAGAACCTTCAGAAGAAGGAACAAAAGAGATCACTGCTTCAATCTCACTGTTATTATACAAGAAAATGCAGGGGGGAAATGCTCCTGTGGGGCAGAGCATGGCTGACTCAGATGCTTTGTCACTTCTTCCCTTCCACAAGCCCTCAGCAGGGACAGGTTACCTTCTGTTTTCCTTAAAGATGTCTTCAAAGCTTCCAGGATGCTGCCCCTGAATGAAACAAATGGTCTATGCTCCAAGACATGTTGTTTTGTGGATTTACAGGCTTCCTGGCTGTAGTCAGAAGGGAAACCTTTCTTGATGATCTACTCAATCTTCGGCCTTTAGAATCCAATCCAGGCAGTAAGCATCATGCCAAGTTTGATTTAAACTACTGGCTCACTTCTAAGCCACAGGGTGCACATGTGCTTCTAACTCTCTTAAAACATTAAATGATCCAGTAAGCCATATCTTAAGTGTGAGAGTTTAACAGATTGGGGTTGATTTAAGATGTGAAGACATCTGAGAGGTTTTAGCCATCTTGAATGGAAATGCAGCCTTACTGAAACCTGACTTCAATTTTATTATAGTTGGCATTTAAAAAATTAGAAGGTATATTGAAGGGATGCTTATCACCTTGGATTTTGCTAGCAGATTCAAAGAGCTAGTTCTTCCTGCAGCAAGACAAATATAAGTCACATTGTTATATTGCAAAACACTGACAATAACTCACACTGTGCTTTACTGTCAAGAAACCCAAACAAAAACAAAAAAGATCTCTCCTCACCAAAACTTATTGCTTTCCTTTCATCCTGAAATTATTTTGCAGTCTAATGTGGTGGTACTTTGCTTCCTAACCTAATTGTGTCAGGTTGAAATATTTGGTCATGAATCAGCTTCCCAGAGAAGATCAGTTTATAATGAACTGTCACAACTTTCTCTGAAAAAAGCTTTGTTTAAAATAACAGGAAAAAACATATTCTGACACATTTTCCTGATTATCAGTTGGATCTCTTTCCTTGTCCTCTTTAGCTGCCAGTTCATGGTATATTCAGTTTCAGAACGGGAAACACTTAGTCTTAAGTACAACATGGCAAGTTTCCCCTATGCCATCTGACCTCTTGCTTGTTTAAATGAAATACTTTACAAAGCAGAAAACTGCTTACATTAAATCACTAAAAATGCCCTTAAGTCAATTTGTGACGTCAATCCTGAAGAGTGATTTCTAAGCATAACGTCATTAGCACAAACCCACATCTATCTAGTCTTCTGGCTACACACTCCATTTTATGCAAGAAGCGAAACAGAGCTATGTAGCAGCTCTGGGACATTTTAGAAGCTCTCATAGTATGAGGAAAGTCCTGCTAAATAGAGCAGATTTGGCACTTTTCAATTAAATGCTTGATAAATGAATTTCTCTGGGATTGTGCTTGTTTCTTTAATAGCACCCACAAAACTGGGAAGACAGTTGGTTTTATGAAGTGGAAGAATTAAAAGCATATTGCAAATGGCCTCCAGCAGAAAACACTTTCAATCATTTGTTTCAACTACACCAAGGTTGCCAGTGCTTAATGACACTCCGGGGGAAGTCACTATGCTGGCAAAAACACCCAGGGCCTTTATGCATTGCATCTTCCTGAGTTGAGCACTGAAGATAAAGAGCATGAGCTCTTGTGGAATTGTAGCACTGTTGACTTCTGGCACTGTAGCACTGTTGATTTCTGGATCTTGGTCTAAGCTCCTAATCTTCTCTTCCTTCTGAGACATTAAAATCAGGCAGTTCTGGTCAACGGGCCTTCCTTTTTAGAGGATAACTTCAGATAAATGTTCAGACATAAAGGAGATCAGAGAGGTATGACAGGGAGACACCATGAGTACACTTCACACATTTTAAATAGGCTGGGCACCTGATTCATAGTTGTGATACATTAATCCACCCAGATGTTAGGAGACTCTCTCAGAGGTCCTCGCTGGTAGTTCGTACTGCTGTAGGCTCTCACTAGGCAAAGTTCCATCTTGCCTTCCCTGTTGCTATTATCTAGCTTTAGAATAATGTGTCCCCTTGTTTGCTTTCCAAGGTTTCCCCAGCTTTTGGTTTTGGCCATTTCATCTGCAACTACTCATTATTACACTAGATGGAGTGTCTGCGAAGAAATGTCAATGTTCTAGTTGCACTGGTGTTTCTTGCTTTAATGAAATGCTTAATTAAAGGCATTTTGTGTCACATGAATTTTCCAGGCTGCTATTTGCTTGACACATTGAAGAAGGGATGAGGTGTACACTCTGGTCTTCTCCAAGAGAGAAGACTGAGGAATAGGGATGGACTTTTTATTCCTGAAAAGTATACTCTCCAGAACCCTTAGAAATGCCAATGACTTACACATAAAAGCAGAGCCCTTGATTCAAGAATTATCCTGGAGATGGGGCTTTTAATCCCCAATCGGCCAAACATCCCACATTGATTCCTCTTGCAGTAACTTCTAGGGCATTCTCATTGTCACTGAAAAGGGGGGAAAGGGGCAAGGAAAAAGGTTCACTTAGGACTCATGTACCTTTTCTTTAAGATTTTCCAACATTTTTTCCACCTGTAATTTGTCATCTTTGATTTTTTCCAGTTCAGCTTCTTTCCTTTTGTATTCCTCTTGGACTTTGAGTAGATGCTACAAGAAAGACCAAAGACAATCAAGTCTTAAGGAGCCACACTTCGCTTAAAAACCCTGGCTGAAGTTAGATATTAGGCTGGCCTGCCTCACTCTCCCCCAGCACACACATCATTTCTCCATGCAGAGACACTAAAGGGAAAATCACGATACTTTTCACTTTAAGTTATTTCATCTGGCTCTTATGAACTTCCATTGGACTTGCTCATATTTTAGAAAGAGTCTGAGAAACTAACTGACCTAATCACTTCACTTTCCTATTCCAGCCAGGGGAAAGGGTAAGGTGCAGTTAATACGGTGTAGACAACATCTTGATTGTTACATAGAACTGAACTTAATGTAAAGCATTCTTGCAAATAGCCATTTTCCAAGCCAAGTTCAACTTCAGTGAGGAAAGTAGTAAAGAATCCAAATTTCACAAATGTTAGTTTCCATATCAGTAGGCAAAGAACTGGACTTATCATTATTAATGATTATAATAAATACTATTTTTTTAGCATTTAACATGTGCCAAGCATTGTGCAAAGGGTTTCATATGCATGATCTCATTTAAACCTCACAATAACCTTATGATTCATAATCCTGAGCCTTAAAGAAGTTTAGTGGTTTGCCTAAGGCCATTCAGATAGCAAGTAGCGGAAGTGGGATTTAAACCCAGGTTGGGTGAAACCCACGGCCCATGCTGTTAACCACCATATTACACTATATATCTTTCTGAGATAAGATGAGAGGGATTTTATCACTGTTTACAAGGCTATTTTCCAATAAAAAGTAATCAAAATGAGTGAAATCAATTTTTCAGGAGATAGAAACCTAATTGTCTCACTGAAGTCTTTGAAGTGATGAAATGAAAAAAAAAGTTCATCATCTTTCAATTGCATTTTAATAGCAGAACTGTCCTTCTGTACGGTTTCAAAATCTAGGTAAGAGGGGAAAACAACAAGAAAACGTTTCCAAAGTCTTGCTTTTCAGAGGCTTGCAAAAGACCATTGGAAGGGCTAAAAGACACAGTACAATGTACATTGTCAACATTCTTTGAAGTCTAGCTGAGGAGATGCATTTTTTGGTGGAAAGATCTCTAATGTAATTTACATGTTCCAATTAAACTACATGGTGACAATAAAAGGAAAGTAAGGATTACTTCACACATTTTGCTAACAGGAAAGGTGAAATATTAACGTGACATTGCTTGTCACACACGAAGACAATGGTAGCAGAATTAGGAACATGGGGCTCCTAATGCCAGAAGAGACTCCCTGTTCACAATTTGTGATTTACAACCAGCAATAAGCTTTGCCCTAGATAATTCCAAGGCACACAATTAAAAACCTATTGCAAAATTTCAGTTGTAAGGAAAATGGGTGGTAGTCTGGCAAGACAGAAGAGGATAGTACCCTTACTCAGAAGTACTACTCCCTTACTATAATGAGAACAGATGTTGACACCTTTTGAACTGTAGGCTCACTGTGGGGGTGGTTATAGAAAACTTCTAGATATTGAGCATCTATTACACAATGTTGTATTGAATGCAATTACAGTTGGATGCACTTATTTACTTTACTTTTTATACTTGGAATAATGTGCAGGTAAACTCATTCACATAAATGACTGTGAAAACAAAACAAAATAAAAGCAAATTGGTATTATGTGTCCAAAGCATTGATACTTAACAAACCCGTAACACCCCTGCTTCCACCCAAATCAAGGGTGGGATTCCTGTCATTCCTTCTAAAAGGCTGTATTACTCTGCATTATATCAACTAGATACTTAATCACTAGCACTTTTCCACATCTAAGTAACTGAGGTTCTTCATAAGGACCCTGAGGTCCAGATCCCAAAGTGCCTTCTGAAGCATAAAGAAAATATTAGATTAAGTTAGAATAGTTTTATTGTTAAGTATTTTTCACTGAATGCTCATTCTTTGAAAATCAGTGATCCATTGCTATCTCTGTATTAACCAGAATATTTCATTAACCACAACACATAATCCCTTCCTCAGCTAGGCCGAAGAACAGAATATCAAGAAGAATAAGGGGTCCGCTATTCTAGTTGCTTGCAGGTTACCCTTTTGCAGGTGAAAAGCTAATGCTATCCTTCCAAAAAGCTCAGAAGACCAAAATGCCTTTACCTGTTGCATTCCTTGAAGGGCTTGTTGCAGGAGTTTTAGCTGCTGCTCCTTGTTTGGGTCATCTTCTCTGTGGGCTTTGCCTTGTTCTTGCTTGAGCAGCTCTACCTCATTCCGATAGGCATCGAGCTGCCAACGGAGGCTGTCATTTTCTTCCTTCAGTGCTTCTGTCTGTGATACTAAAGCTAAGCAGTAAATATAAAGTAGTAAAACCACACATCCAGATTCCTTTGTGGTTTACCTTAGTATCACGAAAATTTGGTATTTTAAATTGACATGCATAAAACACATCTCAATGAAAAACTGAGTTGGCCATGTCAGCAAGAGATGGACACAAAAGCACACAGACCCATTTTTGTAAAGGAACACAGGATTCCACCCCATGAAAGTCCTCATCAGGTTTCATGTTCTTTACCCCAAATATAATTAAGATATTTTCAGGGAACATTGGTTATTTTTATTTGCAATGCAACAAATAGTAAAAAGCCTTGTAATAATAAAATACAGGACTAATTGTCTAGAACTGACGACTGTCCACACAATAATTTTGCTGACAGTTGTTTTAAAAAATATAGCCTTGTCTGTTCCTAAAGAGGAAAGGCAAATGTAAAAATTAAGACACAAGACTTCTGGTTTCTGGTCTAGCATGTAAGGAGCTTAGAAGTTGCCACTCTGTCCTAACAACAAGCCAAAAGCAGAACAAACTGAAAAATCGACAACTCTTCTTAGATCCAGCAGAGAAGTGAGATCACAGGGCAAACTGCTGTCCCGACAACTGGAGAGAATCACAACTTACCAGACCAGAAACTCATGAGCAGAAACCTCCACAGGAACCAGTGCCAGGGCAGGAAAACCTAAACTGTAATTGGCAAATTGCTGGAGGCTCAGTGTGGACAAGGCTGAGAGGTAAAAAGTCCAGGGGAACCCAGTCATAATAAGGTCCCCATACTTTTGTGAGTTTTATATCCAGGTGCTCAAGTGGGTCTTCACAGAGAACGCTGGAGAAAAATCCCCTTGTGCTTTTAGCAAGGGGAGGAAAGAGGAACCATTTTGAAATATGCCAGAGCATCCTGTTCCTCTTAACAACATCTATCTTCAGAAGGAACTATTTTACCAGGAGCCTAACCTGCTGGGGTTTACCAGAGCCTAACTGATCTGGGGAAAGGAAATACCCAACTCTAGTCCCCTCTAGCCATCTTGGCCCATGTGAAGGGAGAAAAAAACTGAGAAGCACTTGTGAAGTTCACAGTCCAGAGGCACAGGCTCACTAAAAGACTGAGACCTAATCATAGGACTATAGAATTCTTCCCCTCCCCCCACACCTTACCACCACACCATTAAAGTCCTGTTTACTGGAGTTACTTTCACCTAGTACATCATTTCCAGATTTCAACAAATAAATTACAAGACATACTAAAAGGTAAAAAGAACAGTTTGAATAGGGATCACAACCAGAGTCAGATATAGCAGAAATGTTGGAATTATCAGACCAGGAATTTAAAACAACTATGATTAGCATGCTAAGGGCTTCAATGAAAAAAGTAGATAACATACAAGAACAGATGGATAATGCAAGGAGAAACATAGAAATTCTAAGAAAGAATCAAATAGAAAGGCTAGAGATAGAAAACACTGTAACAGAAATGAAAAATGTTTTTGATGAGCTTATTAATAGACTGGATATGGATGTGGAAAAAATCTCTGAGCTTGAGGATATGACAATAGAAACTGCCTAAACTGAAAAGCAAAGAGAAAAAAGCCTGAAAAAAACCAAACTGAATATCCAAGAACTGTGGGACAACTACAAAAGATGTAACATACGTGTAATGAGAATATCAGAAGGAGAAGAAAGAGAGACAGGAACAGAAGCAATAAGTGAAGGAATAACGCCTGAAATTTTCCCTTACTTAACGTCAGACACCAAATCACAGATCCAGGAAGCTCAGACAACATCAAACAGGATAAATGTCAAAAAAATTAGACCTCACCAAAGATATACCAATGGCAAGTAAGCATCATCTTATGTCATATGTCATTTGTTGTTGTTAGTGCTGTGGAGTCAATTCCAACTTCTAGAGACCCTGTGTACAGCAGAGCGGAACCCAGCCTGGTCTTTTTGAGCCATCCCCTCACCTTCTGCACTATATCAGACAATGTCCTGCTGCCATTCGTAGGGTTTTCATGGCCAACTTTTTCGGAAATGTGTGGCCAGTTCCTTCTTCCTAGTCTGTCTTAGTCTAAGAGCTCCACTGAAACCTGTCCACCATGGGTGACTGTGCTGGTGTTTGAAATACTGGTGGCATAGCTTTCAGCCACACGCAGCCACACAGTATGACAACTGACAGACAGGTGGTGTGGTTCCCTGACTAGGAAATGAACCTGGGCTGCAGTAGTGAGATCACCAAATCTTAATCTCTAGACCACTAGGGCTGGCTGCATCATATGTCATTAGGAAATTGCAAATTAAAACAACAATGTACTACACACTTATTAGAATTGCCACAATCCAAAACAACAACACCACCAAGTCCTGACAAGGATGTAGCGCAAACAAGAACTCTCCTTTATTGCTGGTGGGAATGCAAAATGGTACAGCCACTTTGGAAGACAGTTTGGCAGTTTCTTATAAAACTAAGCATACTCTTACCATATAATCCAGCAATCATGCTGCTTGGTATTTATCCAAGTGAGCTTAAAACTTACATCCCCGCAAAAACATGAACACAGATTTTATATCAGCTTTATTCATAATTGCTAAAATTTGGAAACAACTGCAATGTCCTTCAGTAGGTGAATGGATAACTAAACTGTAGTACATTCAGACAATGGAATATTATTCAGCACTAAAAAGAAATGAGCTATGAAGCCATGAAAAGACCTGGAGGAAATGTAAATGCATATTGATACGTGAAAGAAGCCAATCTGAAAAGGCTACATACAGTATGATTCCAACTATATGACATTCTGGAAAAGGCAAAACTATAGAGTCAGTAAAAAGATCGGTGGTTGTCAGGGGTTGAAAGGAGGGAGGGGTGGATAGGCAGACCACAGAGGATTTTTAGGGCAGTGAAACTCTTCTGTATGATATTACAATGGTGGATACATACATTTTAAACATTTGTCCAAATCCAGAGACTATACAACATCGAGTGAACTCTAACGTAAACTAGGGACTTTGGGTGATAACAATGTATTCATTGATCGTAACAAATGTACCACTGTGTTGCAAGATGTCAATAGGGGAGACTGTGTGTGGTGGGGGGACCGGGGTACTTGGAAACTCTCTGTACTTCCTGTTCAATTTTGTTATGAACCTGAAACTGATCTAAAAATTAAAGTTTATTAATTAAAAAAACTAAGACCCATGAGGAAATCTATGTTAAATTTAATTATTTATGGCACATTTTTCAAGGTCTGAAATCATAAAAGCTATTTCAAAATATTTAATCAGAGGATTTTCATTCATTCAACAAACATGTATTGAGTACCTTCCACGTTCCAGGCTTATGATTATGGTAAAAAATGAGATTTCACTAATCTCTATTGTTTACACTCCAAATTAATGGAAACATTTGTAGTTTATTCCTTTTTTTGATTCCTAACAGAGCATACAGCCCAGAAACGAGACATTATCAAAATGGATCAAAATTACAAACCTGTCTATTAAATATACAAGCATGTTAAAAAGCAATTTGACAAAGCTGTGCATTCTTTCAGCTACCCATGGGGAGGGACTTGGGGTAGAAGAAAGTAAAAGTAAGTAATGGAAATAAAATCTTCATGATTATTAGCTATAAATAGTGGAAGAAGAGTTTTCTTCAAAGACAAGATTCATCCTTTACCTAATGAATGGAAAGAAGTCGTGTTATACAAAGATGAAATATATAGAAGAAAACCATATTCTGAGGGTGAAAACATTCCCTAGTCCTAAAAGGAAGCTGCCTCTAGGGAGGTGCTGGGTTTAATTCGATGCCTTGAGCCTGAGGGTCTTCCTAAATCAGTCAAGTACTGAGGTAGGCTGATGTAGTCAGATTGTCTATCCAAAGCAGAGAATGACAATGTAATAGGAAGGGTTCTGGTGAGAAATATTTCCTGGTAATGTTGAGATATGTCCTTAGTGTCCACATTTGTTTTCTGTGGATGGCCATCAATTACCCTGATATGGCAGTCGATACTCTGCATTTTAGTTTAAAAAAATTACAAAAGACCTTTGGCATGCCACATTCATTTTATGTTTGGTTTTATTGCTGATTTTAATTCTTGCTGTAATCACACAGATTTGTGTCTTTGAAGAGAAAGCTGTTACACAGACTTGGATTCTCAGCACTCCAAATAATATCTATCCTTGCCATCTCTCCCAGGGGCTGGGATACTTGTCACTGGACAGGCAGTGTTCCTAATAATCACAATACTAAAAGGAGATGCTAAAAGTGAAGATGACTGTATATAGAAAACTGTATGGAAAAAGAGACATTGACTATCTGTCAAACGGGAAGAAATATTTGATTTGCTTGCTGGGTCAGTACCAAGGATAGCATCTCGAGCTGGAGTTCGGCTGAATAGCATAGAGGTTACTCTGTAAATCAAGTGACTGCTACAGATGGACGGTTATTTATTTCTGCTTTGGTTTGCATGTTTGTCCTCTAGCAAGCCACATGGCTCAATACAAAATAGTGATATTTCATCTTCCTCCTTTTGTTTCTTCTTGTACTGCAGGCCAGTAATTATGCTCATGTCCTGCAAGTCATGTGGAGAAACATGGAAGAGAAAAGGGCAGAGATCTAGTAGAATGGTTAGAGGCATATTCTCCAGTTTAAATATGAAAATATTTTCCCTCTGAGAAAATGAGGAGGACAAACTGCTTCCCTCCTGGGGAAAAGGGCATGCTGATGAGCAGAGATGGATACGTGCAGCCAAGTGGGAGCAGATAATAATCTCTTCAGTTTGGACTTGTCACTAAGAAAAAGAAAATGGGATCTCCTATAGTGTTACTAGGGGACCCTACTTACAAATGTATTTCCCACTCTCTGAAATGAGGGTTTTTGTCATTTTAATGAGGACACCAAGTCTTTAGTTTCACAGACTTAATATTAATTGGCCTATTTCTGAAGTTGGAGTTCTTTGTTCATTGCCAGAACACTGAAAAGTTCAATATTACCTTTTAATAGTATGTTTGAGTAGGTGAATCCATCAGTCCTGATACTAAAGAGTATAGTGCAGTGAATTTATTCATATCCTGCCATCATTAGTTCTTGGTTTCTCCTTTCTGCCTATTTCCTATGTGGAAAAAATGTTTCTCTTTATGGGGATTGCTCCTCAGATCTGAAGGCTGCCAGTTCATCATGGCAATATGTAAGTATGAAGGCATCTGTGAACTCCTTTCAGAGGAGTCACTCAGAGCAAAATCATAGATGTGTTTTTCTATAACAAAAGATCTAAAAGGATTTTGTACCATTAAAAAAGTTAATGCCTAGGTTTCTTCAATGGTACAAAGAAAACAAAAAAATTTTAATGGAAGTAAATTCAGGGAGTTGGCCACCCTTACAAAGCTGCATTACAAGAGAAGCTAAAAAAATTACTAAATTATAGAAGGAAAAATGTGCAACATTCCTCTCAAAGTTCATAAAAAAGTTTGAGCTGGAGTGATTCACAAAGAGATAAAGCCAAAAAGAACAAAGATCAGGAAGAAAGAGAGGGAGATGATATGAGCACGGCCCACTGGGAGTGGTTGCAGGCCAGTTTAGGCAAAATCTCAAGTGAGTTCCCTGACCTCACAATGCCTTGCCTTCCCTGCCTCTGCAGGTCATTACTCCAGTCAGGCTTCTGCCAGCATGGATGCACCTGGGACTTCATTGTTTCTCCTCCCAGATCTCTCAATTCCTCTCTCAAATACACTATCTTCATCTGTCAGTTATCTTGCTGTCCCTCATCACCCTGAGACTCTGTTCTTTCCTTGCTGAGACCTTTAATCTCTTGGAGTGGCCAACTTCACCCAGTCCACTAATTGCTTTCTGGCTAAACAGATTCCACTGCAAACTCCTCAGTACCCTGTATTACTTCATCCTCCTGAAAACCTTTGGCCAGGCTTACCATGCCAATCTCTAATCAACTCAACTTCCTCTGCTCCTTATCCTGGGTTGCAGAGGGCTCTTATAGGAAGTTCCAGACTCATGTTGGTCCTTGCTGATGGGTCTCTCACCTCTCACTGATTTCTTTCTTCCATATTGCCCAGAACGTTTATTCCAGATCTGCTCCTCTTTCCTCATTGTCTCATTTCCAAATCATTTAGCTAATCAATGGTTGACTAGTCACTTGCCAAATGGAGAAGTGTGACCTGCATCTATACTTTTAGCTTCATCTCTCTTGTCTCAAAGGAAGAGCAAACTCCAGCCGAATTTGGATCACCTCCTATTCTTCCTCTCTAGATTCCATTCCCATAATTACCCATAAGTACTCTTTCATACTCGAGCACCTTCAACTCCACCCTCTCCATGGCCTCCTTCCCTTCTATTGAACAACAAACAACAACTTAACTTTAACTTTGTTACCAATTCTAGCCATCATTTATATTGCCGTAGTTGCTTTGCTCAGTACCCAACTTCTTGGCCTGTGGTCTTTGCCCACTTTCTCTCCTTAATGTCACATGTTCTGGCCCCTACCTCCATCACTCTACTAAAATAGCTCTTGCTTAGCACTCTCCTCAATCCTTTCTTCTTTATAATATCTGATAATGTTGATTATTTCTACTTCTATAAATTCTTCTTGTGGGTTCTATAATCCAATTCTTTTCTAGTTTTCTTCCAGCCTCTCAGACTGCTCTTTTTCTAACTCCTCTGAAATCTCCTCTTTCTTTCCTTCTCCCTTACTGTGGGTAGCCACCAAAGTTCTGTATTCAGCCTTTTGCTGGTCTTTCTCTCACTTGCCTTTCATACTCATTATTCGTATTCTCTGGGTTTTGGCCAACAACTCTGTACTACCATCTTCTATTCCTTCTACTTTCTTCAACCCTGATTTGAATACGAATCCTTTATGTCTATTTCTTAACTACCTACTGTCTGAAACTGATCTTGTCATATTCTGCAAATCAGTCCCATCCATCAGTGTGTTTCTGTCAGTTCTACTGTTATGGGTTGAATTTGCCCCGCCCCCCCACAAAAGAGATATTTTGAAGCCCTCAGAATGTGACCTTATTTGGAAATAGCATCTTTACAGAGGTAATCAAGTTAAAATGAGGTCGTTAGGGTGGGCTTACAGATTTATATGACTGGTGTCCTTATAGAAAGGGGAAATTTGGACATAGAGGCAGGCATGCACACAAGAGAGAATGTCATGTGAGCATGAACGTAGAGATTGGGGTGATTCATATACAAGCCAAAGAATGTCAAAGATTACCAGCAAACCACCAGGAGCTAGGAGAGAGGCCTGGAACAGATTCTCCCTCATAGTCCTCAGAAGGGACCAACTCTGCTGACAGCTTGATCTAAGACTTCTAGTCTCCAGAAATCTGAGACAATAAATTTCTGTTGTTTAAGGCACTTAGTTGGTGGAATTTTGTTATAGCAGCCCTAGTGAACTAATACAACCACCAACCCTGCAATCTCCTAGACTAGAAAACCTAGACTCATTCTGTGTTCTTTCTTTTTCTTCATCATCTACATCCAATCTGGCACTAAAGACTTCAGTTATTCCTTTAAAATGACTCCTAGCATCTTTAATCTCATAGTCTCTGTTGCCTCCTTTTCTTCTACCATTTTTTCTCAGTTCCTGTTGTCTTCACTCTAGTCTCAACTTTCATCATTTCATATCTAAATTCCTACAAAAGTCTCTTTTCATATCCTGCCATTATTAGTTCTCTCTTAATCCAAAATTATTTCCCAAAATATATAATTCATGTTGCTTTTATCATACTAGTGCCATTGTTGAGACATACTTATGGTGCCATATTGCTTACTATGATGAGCCTAAGCTTGGCATCCATGGTTCCCCATAATCTGGACCCATCTTGCCCACTCAATCTTTTATCCCCCTATACACATCATCTTTGAGCCCTGCTTTTTCTCCTTTCCTGTCTCTGCATCAAGATGCTTTCTTACTTTCCCTCTTCTCATCAAACCTGTTTGTTCATCTTTCAAATCCCTGATCAATTTTCACTGACTCTGACTATCTAGCCCAAGCTAATATCTCTTGCCCTTGCTGCATTCTAATCAGTACTTGCCAGGTTAGCCCCAAGTAGTATTTCTTATATTTTATGTGGCTTTACATATATTACATCTCTATTTCCACCAGCTTATAGGACACAGTGCTTGTTAATTAATTGATCAAACTCCTAAAGTGGAAATAATGGTAGTTAGAGGGAGAGAAGGAAGGAGATTGTATACCAAAGGAATAAAACTTTGACTATAACAATGAAGGAGAATTAGTCTAAGTCAATGTTTTCCAAATGTGCTCCCTGGACCTCCAGCATCTAAATCATCTGAGATGCCTGATAAAATGCAGATTCCAGAACCCCATTACAGACCTACTGAATCAGACTCTGCAGCCCAGAAACCTGACTTTTTAAAGGTAACACAATGATTGTTATACATACCAAATATGAGAACCAGCAGTTTAAACGAGGAAGGCAGAAGATATATGCTGAAAGGGAACAACTGTTCTTATGTTTACTGGGTACATGTACTTTCCGTCATGGCTAACAATAGAATAAAATAGTTTCACACTATCATGATTTATTTTGATGTGATTCTCTTTCTTCAACACATTGCTTTGAGCACAGCAGTCCTTTCTTCCATGGCAAGAGTATTTCCAGTACTGTATCACAAATATGGGCTGGCTAGTAAAGAGTTTTGAAGAACAGAAATTTTGTGGCACTCCAAGGAAAGGTAAGTGAGACTGCTAGGCTAGCTTTGACTCCTACTTTTTCTGGGAAGTAAAATTTAACCAGAGACAGAGACAGCCTCCTGGAATTCAAGCTTGGTAGCATGGAGAGAGAAAAAAAACAACTCTGAAATCTAGTTGCTTAAGCTTTTAATTGGAACCAAACGATAACTAAAACATGTAGCTGATTTAGATAAAAACTGAGGACCCACTCACTGACTCACACCGAGCAGGATTTCTGCAGTTGAGTACTACAGAAGCAAGATAACAAAATTAGATACGATCCAGGGGAAGAAAAATGCACAAAAGTCCTTGAATTAAAATGAATTGAAACCTTCTGGGAGAAAAGCTATTTGGTAAGCTCCATTAAGTCT
Organism: Equus quagga; assembly: GCF_021613505.1. Classification (NCBI taxonomy): domain Eukaryota; kingdom Metazoa; phylum Chordata; class Mammalia; order Perissodactyla; family Equidae; genus Equus; species Equus quagga. The sequence continues at coordinate 19,458,203 of NC_060276.1, read as the reverse complement.
ATTGTAGATAGCTTTATTTGACAAAGCAGCATCCTGGCATGTGGAACAGGAAAGAAAATAGCTATAAGATGATCTGTCAGGGAGTTTCCAGTCTCTAAACGAATAAGATTCTGTGCAGTAGCCAATACAGCTTTTAACTCAAAAGAGATACAGAAGCAAAATGCAATTATATAACCCTAGTAAGTGCATTCAATCTGAATCTCCCATACACCCCTCTCCTCCCCCAGTAACTCCTCAAACTCAGCAATTTATCAAGTGGATGCTCAAACTTACGGTTGCATTCCTTTTAGGGTAACACTGGATTAACACTATATACAACACTGTAGATACTGAGGTCAAAGATTAATCAGCTATAAAACATCCTGGCTAACCAGTTAAGTAATCTGAATACTTCAATTATTATTAAACTCTTTTATTTATTTTGGCTATAAGTTTATAGTATGTGTTTGCAGTAATTAGTTCACTGTTCTGAAAATGCTAACTATCCACTGATTACAAAGGGTTTATTCAATACATATGAAGGTTTATATGTTTAGGAATCTAACATATGGCAAAACTAGAGGAAACTCAGAAGTAACAGCTAACGAATACCTTTAAAAAAGGTCTGGCTTGATGGTTTTCTTTCCTTAAGAGTTTCTGTTCATGGAGTGAAGATTCTAGGACCACATAAATGGCTATAGGAGCTGCTGACTTCAATATGCAAGTACTGGAACTATGAAATTCTGATTTGCATTATAATCACTCTGTTCTCTGTCTCCATCTCTCTCTCTGTCTCTCTCTCACACACACACACACAAACATATGCACAGTAGGGATAGTATACTAGCATATGTCCAAGGTCTAGCACAGTGCCTGGCATGTAATAGTTATTAAATGAATGAATGAATTCATTTAACCATCATAAAATCCCCGTTAGATGGTTTTTATAATGTACTTTTTACAAGTGTGGAGGCCGAGGTTCAGTCGGGAAGAATTTCTTCCTATGTCAAGGAGGAGAGAGCTGGGACTAGAACTTAGGTGTTCTAACTTTAGGTCCAATGCTTTTGTCCGCTATACCTTGCTGACTCCTAAGATTGTCTGGAATGGTTTACCTGAAAACACTGGTCTTTTGGCTGATATTTTAATCTCCCCATGGTAACCTCCCTCCAAGATTTTTTTTTATGAAATTAAAGGGTAGTGTTGTCATATTGCTAAACCATTTTGCCTTATGAGTTCCACTGGGGATCCACACTGTGGCTTCTGTCTCACAGTGAAGTCCTGTCTATACTAGGTAAGAGCAAAAGCCTTTGCCCAGACAACTGTTTGTAGAGTTCTGTTTAGTTCCCAATAAACTCCCAAATAACCACAATGGAAGGCAGCAGCCAGGTACACTGTCATGTATTGCAGATATTGCCCTTTAGTTTGTAGATTCTCTTTTAAATTTGTGATTTTTAAGAGAAATATTCAATTTTTATGAAGATAAATTTATCAAAAATATATTTTTTGATTTCTATCTATGGTGACCTTCATCCCAAATTATATAGCCAATTCCTATACTTTCCAGAATTTCTTTTGCTATACGTATTTTTTTACATTTGAATTTTAAATCTATCTGTTATTAATTTTGGTGTAAGATATAAGAGCTTTAGGGCTCTAACTATTTTCCCTAAAAGTTTGGCTAGTTACCTATTTAAGCATAAGCTCTCTTATGGCTCCTCCTGTAGAACATATTATTAATAAATCCAAAACAAATTGAGAACAATGCTGCCTAAATGTCCAGCACTACTAGGAAAAGAAAGCCCACTTTTAATTAGGCACTGTGATGGAAGATGAAGGTAAATGAAGACCACAGGAAATCCTGTAGCCACATGGTTGATATTCAGCGAGTATGTACTTATATGGCCTCACCACTTGTTTCCAGCCGGTTCCAGTCTGATGGGTTTGTGCCCATGCCTTACTGGGTACGCACAGTTTGAAAATATCATCCCTGCAAGTGCATGTTAGTTAAATAAAATAGAGCAAAATTATCTTTACCTGATTCCTCAGTTTCTTTTGTTTCTGTTGTTTCTTCTATTTCATCATCAGACATCTCCATTTCTTCTTCTCTCCTGATTCCCATTAATTCATCATTATGTATGTTGCGAATTTCCTAAGGTTTAAAGGTATGCTTTTTAGGTGGGAAAGCCTTGGAAATGTTGAGGAAATGAACAGAGTTAAGGACAAGATAAAGCATGGTTTTTTGACATGTAACAAAACTTCAATTTTCTCTTAAGGTGAAGGCAAAGGAGCATGCTGAGGCCAAAACAGTCTCAACAGACAAGGCAGACTTTGTACACTCTGTCTTGCATAAAGCTTTCTTTCCACACCCAGAGATCTGGCAGTCAATGATTATTGTATCCCTCCCATGTTAGAAAGCACTGTTGGCCAGGAAAGACCTCACCTCTTACTCAGATGAATGTTTGCACTTTCCCTTAAGAGTTCTGCCATTTTCACCTTCCCATGTCAAATCCTTTGATTTTACCGCTTTACATTCTCTTCCCCTTCCCCTTACAGTCTTACTTGACAGAACTCTTAATCAAACTTTTGCAGGTTTAGAAGTTAGAGCAAAAAAGAGCTGTCAGGAGAGAACTTCTACCAAATCAACCCTTCCATGGATAATAACTATACTCTCTGAACAAAATACAAAACCAAACCAAACCAAACCTCTAACTACTTGATGGCATTGGAGAGTGAACAAAAGCAGGCATATTCTGAAGAGGAGCTGACACTCAGAAGAAGGGTGTGAGTCTCCCAGTTTTTTAAGGGCCTTTTAGTCTGAGACGACAGTTAGTACCTCACAGGGCAGCTAAATTTTTAATAGAAAATTCACAGTCCTTACATCCTAAATAAATCAAGGAGAGAGTTTGGGGGCAACCACAGCCACTGGAAAGTGAGGAGTGGATCCCAGAACGGAGACAGCCAAAGGGAGAGAGACCCAAATTCTATGTCTAAGATCTGTTCAAATTTCTGTATGAACTCTGAACCACAAAAGCACAGGGCAGATTCCAAACAATATAGCTAAGGCTAAAAGATCTGAACTGAGATTTGAGCTGCCACCTAAGAGAGTTTCCAGCTTAAATCCAGTGAAGTAAATTGATCATTAAGACAAAAGAAAACAAAAACCAACATTCTTTGGAAGAACATAACAGAATCCAGAATCTTAAAAGCAAAATATTCACAATATGCAGGAAAAGCCCCAAATTACTTGACATACAAAGAACTAGGATGAGATGATTCATTTTCAAAAGAAAAAACAATCAACAGAGATCAAACTTGAAATGAACCAGATATGGCAATTCGCAGACAAGGAGCTAAAGCAACTATCTCAATGATGTAAAGGAAATATGCTCACAATGAATGCAAAGATAGGAAATCGCAGCAGAGAAATAGAAACTTTTAAAAAGAACCAAATGGAAATTCTAAAACTGAAAAATACAATATCTGAAATAAAAGTAATTAGATAAGCCTAACAGTAGAATAGAGATGCCAGAATAGGAGAGAACTTAAAGAGAGAACAATACAAATTTACCCAATCTGAAGAACAAGGAGAAACTAAGTAGACTCATACAAAGAGAGGCGAGATTAAATGATTCAAAATATTTGTAAAAAATAGTTGAAGATTTATCAAATTCGATGAAATATATTAATCTACATATTCAAAGAACTCAGTGAATCCCAAGCAGGACATGTGTGAAAAAAAGTATATCTAGGAACACCATAGTCAAACTGCTGGAAACTAAACATAAAGAGAAACACTTTAACTCTTTAGTTAACTAAACTTATTGTGATAATCATTTCACAATATATGTAAGTCAAATCATTATGCTGTACACCTTAGACTTACACAGTGTTGCATATCAATTATATCTTAATAAAACTGGGAAAAAAAGAGAAACTCTTATAAAAGCAGCCAGAAAAAAACAACACATTATATACAAAGGAACAACAATTTGAATACTTGGATTTCTTTCAAAAACAATAAACGCCAGAAGTCAGAGGAATAACATCTTTAAAGTGCAAGCAAAAAGAAAAAAAATATTTGTTTATTCAGAATTCCATACTCAGAGAAAAATTCTTTCAAGAATGAAAATGAGATAAACATATTTTCAGATGAATATAAATGCAAGAATTTGTCACCCAAAGACTTGCACTATAAGAAATGCTGCAGAAAGTTCTTTGGGCTGAAGGCAAGTGCTACCAAACATAAACACAGATCTTCAGGAAGGCATGAAGAACACTGGAAATGATTAAGATCACACTGAAAAAGTCACTTTAAAGAAACGTAAGCATGAGAACCGTGCGTTCTGGAGTAGCTTGCAACCATTTAGACGCCACTTGATGCCTGTCAGAGGCTCCTCAGCACTGAATTGAGAAGTCCTTGCCTATGTTAGTCCCAATTGGGCTGTAATATAGGAAATATGCAAAGCTATCTGGCAAAAATTGTTTCCATTTAGGGGGATTATAAATATGTCAAATGGGTTTCTTAATAATTAATGCTATAGTTAATCACTATCTCAACTAATATCCTCCTTCTTATTCCTTTTATTAGGAAAAATAATGATTTCTATATCAAGTTAAGTTTTCATTAAAGATAAATAAAAGTAGCTTTTTAAAAAGTGAGCTACGGGGCCGGCCGTGGCCGAGTGGTTAAGTTCGCGCACTCTGCTGCGGCGGCCCAGGGTTTAGCAGGTTCAGATCCTGGGCGTAGACATGGCATTGCTGGTCAGGCCACGCTGAGGTGGCATCCCACATAACACAAGTAGAAGGACGTGAAACTAAGATATACAACTACGTACCGGGGGGATTTGGGGAGGTAAAGCAGAAAAAAAATTGGCAACAGTTAGCTCAGGTGCCGATCTTTAAAAAAAAAAAAAGTGAGCTATTCTGTGTTATCACTGATAGGTAAGAAGCAAAAAAAAATTAGAAATACTAACAGTATCTCTCATGTGCTGCAGGGGCATTACTTAAAATAGAAAAAAATGATGACTTACTTGAGAAAAGTGAACATTAAAGGGCTGTGTCAAGAGAGATTTGCGATGTCTTATTCAAACTCATTGCACAGAGAACAATAAAGGAATTGCTCATTTCTAAGAATTTATTCTATCTCAGGAGCCTGGATTTCAGTTATCATCAAAGAACTGTTACTGGAAAGGTGATTATAATGAGGTCTGACACTGGCAAATTTGAATGTTGTACAACTTACTGCATCAGGAAAAGTCATGGCTCTCCTAGTTGCCTAACAAAACTGTACACTGTCAGAGGGTATAAGTAGAGACCAAGTCTCAATTTACAAACATGTCATCTAACTCTGGGAAAGTTACTGTGCTTCTCAGAGGAGGAAATTGTGTTCCTTTGAGGGAAGTGTCCCAGGACAGGAAGATCTAACTGAGAGCTAAGACATGCCCTGTAGCTGCTCAGCATCCACAAAGCATCTTTCTGCTTCCAGCTGGGCAAGAAAGCATAACCTCTTCTTAGAAGTATAAAAAGTTCAATAACTAAGTGATACAGCTTATGGAGAGGTCTTTCACATCTTCAAAAAATTCCTAGAAATATAACAGATCTACAGGCAAATTTTACCCCAATGCCTCAAAATACTTCGGGAACAAGACTTACCAGTTCCTTTATCTGATAATGAAATGAGGGTAAGAAAAACTTAGGAGAAGCTTGCTCTATGTTATTCAGTCAGGTAGGCAAAGTGGCAGAACTTAGACAATCCTTCTTAGCTACAAAGGAACTTAGGAACTTAGGCCTGTATCATTACTCTTCTACAAATATCCAATACTAAGTCACATGAATGGGATAGAGGGAAAAAAGAACATCAGAGGTTACAGGGTACCATACTACAGTAAAGTTATGGAGAGCATTTAGTAAATGACAGTACCCCTCAGTAAAGCAGGTGAGATTTTAATTCTTTGGAAACCTTACCATTAAAGCACTTGATATCCAAGATATTTAACATATCTGTTTTCTGTATTCTATGGCGAATCAAAAGGTTCCGCTTCGTAAAGCAAACCCCAACAAATACCTTCAGAATGAAGGGCTAAAGAGTACTATTTACCTAAGGATGGCATTCTACCTAGCTTAGACATAGGTACAGGCAGGAGGAGAACTCTGAGTCACCGAAGTGCAGGCAGCAAGGGAAGCAGCTGCCTCCAAGATTTGCCCTTCTTCCCATCCTGACATTTGGATCCAGTGCTGAAACCAAAAGAGTGGCAATGGCATGCAAAGACATTTTACAGAAATTTTCATTTGTAAATCTCTACCTGAAATTGACTGGATCACATCACTGATAGACTACATTAAGAAAGGTAAGAGAGCCCTCCTAAAGTTTCTATACTACTCTCTTGCCCAGAGTAGACCTGTGACATTTTTCATTTAAACAGTGAAGTGTTAGTGATTTCTGAAAATGCATTATAATAACTTTGAGTCTGTTCTAATGGTAACTTTTTCTGAAGCTTAGAAATTCACATGCTACTTCACAACGGAGAACAAAGCACTTTCAACATAGAATAAAGCTGAAACGCTAGACAGAGGAAAATGCACAAAGAGAATCACCTTTGTACCAGCTGACATTTTTGATTTATCATAAAGTAAGCAGATCATAAATCACTGCACATTAATTATCTAACTATATAGTTTCACAAAAATTTATGTGGACTTAAATTCATCGTAGTCATGTTTTATGATAGGAACATGATTATCAGAAAAGCAAAATTCCTTATTAATTGTGTAATGAAATTGTACTTACCCAGACTTTCAACATTAACAGGATACTTGGTGGGGAAAGGGTCAGATGAAGGAATGGAAAGGAGCAGAAGATAGGGAGATAGCTTCTACACTTATGTAGAAATTTGATTCTGAGATATCACTTAACACAATGAAGCAAAGCACAAACACAGGTTCTTAATCAATGTCTATTGTATGATACATAATGGAAATACAAATTAGGTTGATTCATATTGTGTTAGTATGTGTTTTGATGGCTAAAAGCCAATAGCTAGTGTTAGTACAAATGGGTCCTAAAACAAGGTATGCAGATGACGTGAACATCTATCTGCAAACAGTTCTTCAGAGTTTGGAATGGTAGGCCTGGAAATCTGGAGAGAAAGTTATTTTAGCAATCACAGTATTTCATTTTATGAGAATGCTAGCAATCACCAAGTCCCTTTTACTCTGGCCCATTGGTATGAAACCTCACAATAGGGAGGATGCCGGCGGGTATCTTCTAGTGCCCACTGCTATGGTTATAGTTTCTATATATCATCCAAGGTTTAGCTTCTAATCTAGGCTTTCTTCTCAGTAAGAGAAACATGCAGGTTTTAAATGATTCTTTAGAAAAAGAGTTCCCACAACATATAGAACTGTCAGTAAAGTCACTGTGGACACTATCTTTTAGAAAGGGGAGGGACCTCAGCCTTCTCTTATTTCTCTTTCCAATTGTATCACCAGGAGCCTCACACACATATAAATCAGGAAAGCAAACCAATGAAAATGACTCATTGGCAAACTAGTCTGCCTGGCATATGCTACCAAAGGGAGTGCCTGAGCTCCTCGAAGGCAGGGTCTTTTTCTTCTTACTCCATAACTTTTCTCTCACCAGAGTAAGACAGTGTTGGCTGCTGGTAGGAAGATGACAGTGAAGACAAGGAACAAGTACTTTGTGACATGAGGAGGTCAGCAGCTGGCTTATTCCCAGAGGCAACTGGTAAAAAAGGTTCAATGTCAGAAACTTTCACCTTGATGAAACCCCAGACTTAGGAGTTGTAGCTTTGATGCTTAAGTCAAGAAAAAGCCAGTCTGGTTGATTAAGTCATTGAGATGCTCTGATTCTCGGTGGAGTGCTAAGAGGTACCCCAATTTAAAGGATAGTTTTGTCTTTTTCTACACAATACCTCCTTTTAGTCCTCAGAGTTGCCTGGTATCAAGTGAAAGTATGCACAGATTAAAAAACAGACATGATTTAAAGAGGCACCACTATAAAGTAGAAGAGGTCTTTTAGGTTTAGGGAATGCAAAGCCAGAGGAGGGTCATGAGCTATGTTCCACTCTCAGTAGTTTTACTTATCAAGATTGAGGTATTCGAGGTGGACTTTAATTTAGTCCAATGCAACAGGCAGGAAGCATTTTTCTGGGTTTCTAAAAAGAATACAAGGCACATAATGAAAAATGTAGCTCTTGGCAAGTCATGCTGGCCAAGTATTTTATCCTCATCACTCTGCCAAGGAAGCTCTGATACAATATTAGGTGATGGGGCGCATAACACTCAGTTCTCTACAGACTCAGTGAAATGTATAGCTCACTGGCATAGCTAGCTTTACTGAGAAGGTAATTAAATTCAAGTATATACCCACCAGATAGGTAGGCTTGATATGACTACAGAGAGCCTTGATGAATAATATTAATGGAGAATATTATATTGCAAACCTATTTATAAAAGGGTTGTGGCCTAGGGAAGTCAGTGATCTCTTCCTCCTACGAAAAGGCAATATTGTACCGGCAGGGCTTTTCATAATGGGCAGGGCAGTTCAGGTAGCTTCTTCCACCTCCTCAAAGGGATTCATGTGTACATGTATTCAAGGGAAGGTAGAGACTGCTTTTCTACAATTGTAAGACATATTGGGCATTTTTCTCTCAATCTTTATTCTTTTGAATCATTCAAACTAAACTGAAGAGTTTGGATATTTTTAATTTAGGGTATTAAGCCCCATTCCTCCCCTTGATTACTTCTGTTACCATTCTAGCTCCCTGAGGGCAAAGACTATCTCATCCTGTGTTGCTGTCATAATGCCCAAGACACAGAATGTGCTCAGTAAACGTTTGAACCGAAATGTTGAATTTTTTTTGTTGAGGCTCAATAACATGGGGTAGCCCTAGGATTCTAAAATCATTGTGTATTACAGTAAGACAATAGCTCCCTTTTTTGTTCTTAATTCTTTTTTAAAAAAATAATTAAAAACATTATTTGCTTTTTATGACTCTACCCATCCATTGGCTGGTGTGTCTTCATGGATTTCTCCCCAGTGACTCTCAGTTCCCTTTGCTGTATCAGAATTGATGGCTCAGAGACTATTAGTTTTATGAATAGGGTTTGGTTCTAAATGCTCTTTATGGTTTTTAAATTGTGGCCACACAAACTATGTCACGTCTTCTCATGAAGGACAGAAAGAACAGATGATTATCTTTGTTTTATAGGTTAGGAAACTGAGATCTACAAAGGTTAAATGACTCGCTCAAGACCACAAGGCAATTGTACCAGATCTCAGAACGAGAAGAATTTCTAGTCCTGAACTGCCCACTTGCTAGCTGTGTAATTTTGTGTACATTACGTAACATTTCTGTGTCTCAGTTTCCTTACATGTGAAACATGGATGCTACACCTACCCATTATCGCTTACGGAATTGTTAATGATAAATTGAAATAATACTATTTACCATTAAATAGCATTTACATTTTTTCAACTGTCTATATATCTCTCATCTCATTTAATCATGTAAGACTGGTTTCATTATTATCTCCAATTTTCAAGTGAAGAAATAGAGACTGAGAAAGACTGAGTAACTTGCTCAAAGTCACACAGCTATAACATGTCAGAGCTGAGATTTGGATTCACATCTGACTCCAAGTCTCATGTTCTTTCCACCAGACCACATCTATTGCGAGGCTCATGTAGGTGAGATAATGAATGTGAAAGTGCTTTACAAAATGCGTCTTACAAATGCTCTTTAAATATTACGGAATATATCAATCTGCATTGATAGGTATAATAGGATTGCTACCAGACTGGTAAAGAGGACTCAGAAACGAAGTTGAAAAGTTGCTACATATAAAGATCGAAAGTGTCAGGGCTAGGTAACGAAGCTGCCCATAAGAAGAGAAGAACTTGAGGCATATGTAACACCATTCCAAGGGGAGATCAGTGAAAACAAACCTCCCATCTTGGTTTTTAATCTCGGATTCAAAATAGCAACCTAATCACATCAGACATATTCTAGTGTTATGCTAAAAATGTCACTTGATCATAAGCAGTGAGGTGTGTGGCAATCTTAATCTGAAATCAGAGTCCTCTATTACCTTTCAAGCTGCCACCTATAGAGATGGCTGAGCGGGTTTGATAAAAGCAGCTTAGAAATTTCAATGCTCCAATATAACACCAGGCAACTTCCAGCTTCAACTATCAAGACGCTCTAATAAATGTAAGACAGCCCTAAAATTACTAACAGGTCAGTAATTATTGTTGTATTCAAGGCTTGCTAGCTTAGAGAAGTAAACTTATAATTACACAGCTACATTTTTACTACTAAGGTTTCTACCCAGCAGAATGCACTCAAGACAATACAGGCACATTTATTACCCTTTTGGCAGCAGGTGGTCTGGACACAGTGACAGGCTATAGAACACATCTTAGTGTTTCATTAGGGCCTTGTGACCATAGGAGCTTGGCACTTTTTAATTCTGACTAAACTCTAAATCAATAACTTGTTAAAGAAAGAAACTATCCCCTTGAGGGGCTACCACAGTAAAAAGTTACCAACCTCAGCTTGTTTGCACCAAACGCTGATGTTTTTACGCTGGGCTTTTGTGAAGTGGTCCCATGCCTTTTGTTTGGAGGCGGAATGGTACACAGCTACTATCTGCTCAACTGCAGCATCAGATCAGCAGTTGAATCAGGCCAGAGTATCATCCAGGGATGGCAAAAGAGAGGAGAAAACAAATAAGAGAAGCATCAGGCTTGTTGTATCTTCTTGTTATGAAACTATTAGATCGTAGTTGTGTTTGGAAAAGGCTATGTGTGTTGGAGCACTGTGATTTTAAAGGAGGCTCAAAGGCAGAGACATCAATATACAGAAAGGAAAAAGGGAACTCCAGAAGGTTTAGGGTGAAATGGTGACTAAAGTTCTAATACAGGCAGTCTGTATTCATTGAGGCAGGAGAGGCAAGAATTGCGGTGAATGTGATTTAGTACTATTGCCTCTGCACAGCACAGCAGCAAGTGGCAAACTATACCAGTGCCTTTCAACCACTGGCTTCTTTCATAAACTAGCCCTCCAAAATGAGTGCAGATGGTTTACTTCAACAGAATCCATTCTTTTAATATTCTGAGGTGTGTTTGACCAGAAGCATCAAATCAAAATCTAAGATGGATGGAATCTATTTTAAATCTACCTAAACAGGCTCCTTGACTGGAGAAATATGTTTTATGGAAGAATACCGTGTAAGCGCAGTCCTAGAGGTATTTTTCTGCATCTCTTAAAACGTCAAATGGAGAAATGTGTACAAATATTCTGGAGCTTTATCCTAACCAGCTCAAGAGAAAGGAAGCTTAGACATGACTTTTTTTGGGAAAAGAAAAGAAGGGCAAGAGCCTCTGCCTGGCTGGGTGTTCACAGTAAGAAAATCCGGAGGTGTTATTTCTTACTTTACAGCTCTGTTTGTACCCTGTCTACTAATGATTTAAGGATTTATATTTTCACGATGCTTGCTGCTTTCTTTTTCTCTTTATTCTGAAGTCCTAAAAACATGTGCTTTCTCCCCCTGGATTCTATGCTCATATACACTTTCCAAATAAAAATGAAACAACTCCTCCTTAATCCCAATTGTGTATGAGTCAAGTATGGGAAGTCAAGTGTGAGAAGAGTGGGCCATAATTGTTTAAAAGCAAAATCATGAAACTATACCCTTATTCTTAGAGTGAATACAGTTTCTTACTCAAAAGATATGAGTGCATAGTTTTATAATATGGTGAACAAAAACTTTACTTGAGAATTTTTCTGACCTGTCTCATTTAAGAGACCCCGGATAGGTTTGGAGTGGTACTTCTTTTTGAAAATGGCCATTTCAGTGGTTTCCCATCCCATCCCACTGTCTAGGACATCCAGCAAAGGAAATGTAGAAGAAAGGAAACTAAAAACAAAAGGTAGAAGCAGCACATTTGGCGTTTATTCAATCCACTTGGGAAACATAATTACATTTCTTACTAGAATGGAGTACCTAAAAAGCATATTATATAATAATGATGCAAATCTGAAGCAAAGAAGGTTACACGTGCTAATTCTACATTCTAACTTCAGCAATGAGATCCACAACTTTCCACTGAGGCCTGGGGTGCTTGTAACTTTAAGAACAAGCAAAAGTAAAGGCACAAGATTGTGGCCTAAGTGTCAGTGTTTCCAAGGAATGAAGTAGACATACCAGGGAAAACAAACATAGGAGGTGCCACATGTATACCATGAGACTAGAGCTTGGGCATTTGGCATATAAGGAGAGCACAAGGCAGTGAAGAATGAAGCCTTGCCCCTTGACACAGGATGGGTCTGTAGGCCTGGCTCCTGTATAGAGAAAGTGGTGACTAAGTGAAATGCCCTCTCACCCTTCCAGCACAACTCTGACTTCCACTCACATTGAATGAGAATTCCAGAAAGGGCTTGCTTGAACTTCTCCTTTGCTTCTTCCATGTCTTTCTCATGGGCAGCTTTCTCATTTACCAGGCGGCGGACGTGGCTGTTAGCCGACTGGATCATGGAGTAGAAGTTGTTGGCGCTGCGACGGTTCACCTCTCCTCGCTCAATCCAGGTGAGTAAGGTCTGTACAGCTTCTGAGAATTTGGAATCATCTGAAAATAGAGAATTTATTTTTAGAAAAATCAAAAGTAACCAAATCTCAATCTATTTTCCCAACATACTAGCAAGGAGGCCACCATGGCTTTTTGGCAGTGGTTGTTAAATAAACTACTGAGGATGAAGAGCCACTCACGCACGCACATGTACCCAGAGGCAGCAGGCAGACAGACAGACAGACTGAAAGAATGGAAGACTCAAAGGTAGTCTGATTGGCTGCAGTCTATGAAGAATTTTCAGAAAGAGAATTACTTCTTCTTTCCTTAAAAAAAGTTTTTTTTACCGATATAGTTTTCACCTCTTATAAATTTCTTAACCTTTCTGATTGTGTGTGCATGTGCATATGTGTAATGTATGAATTAGCAGTGAGAGAACTTCAGAATTCTACAATCCTGTTTTTTAGTAAGGAAAAGAAAACTTGAGTCTTGAGTTTAACTTGAATTTGACAGTAACTTTATCCTAGATCCATGGAATTATAGTGTTGGAAGGAGGCTTAAGAAAGAGTTAAGTAATTCTTTAGATATAAACACTTACATCTTTGACCCCTTATAACAGCATTCCTGCATTCAGTCCACAGCCCCGGGCCTTCCACTCAGTGCCAGTCACAATCTGTTCTGAAGTAATTAATTCTATTTCTACATTTCTCCACATCCTGCTTCTCTTGCCTGAGGAACAATCCAAGTAGATTCCTGCAGCTAGTTAGGAGTTACTCTCTGATGTTAAAATAGTAGCACAACTCTTTCAAAGCTTCTGGTCCAGCTTCCTAAGATAGCCACTTATATATTCTGCTGTTAAAGACCCATGAGAGGGAGAATCCATTAACATCCCATTGAAGGCCCCTTCTAGGGCTCCACATCCCTCTCTGGTCTGAAACGCTCATGTTCAGTAGAAATATCTTTCACTGCAATTTGAACTTCTTGCCTTTTACCTTTGTTTAGTGTAGACATATAGAGAGGTCAGCCTCCCCTTTATAGTAGCTTTTCATTTCATTGCTTGCACACAGTCTTTATGTTGATGCTCACTTTTTGCTTGAGGTCCACATGTAAAATCATTTGAGATCCACAGCAAAGTCATTTTTTTAAAAAAAATTCAACCTGACCTGTTTGGTGTCATGTGAATACGTAAGTCGTGGACCTGGCATCTTACCAATGCTTTCAGCCTTTCTAGCTTTTCAAAATGTTCCATTATTTCTGTGTCTCTATTATAGATTCTGTTTTCTGCTTTTCTGTTCCAGGAAGACAAAATCAAGCCAAACAAAAGATTTCTTACATGTGTGAATCCCTTCAGCTACATGGTAGAAACAAGTATGGTGAACGAGACCTATCTGGAAAGTGGAATTAGCAGCAGCTTGCTGAGCCTAGAGCCCAAGAAGCAGGGAAAATTCATACCGTTAGAGCTGGGTTGGTGCCATCAATTAGATCAATGGGACATCTGCATTCATCCAATAAAATCAAACATTCTCAGAGAATGAAAAAGACTGGATTTGAGCTACTAACACAGGAGACCAGGCAGGGCAATTAATGTTAAATTAGCAAAATGGCTCTGAGAGTCAAGCAAGGGGAACAGGAATCAAAACCAAAGGGAAAGCAGTCTGATTTAGCAATGTCTAAAAGTCTCCATAGTCACTGTGTGAAATAACTTCGCCATTTTAAGTGATTAAACAAGTCCTCTTTTAGTTGGTGGTAGCTAAGTCTTTGAATAATCTAAGAAGAATGTATACTGTGACTACTCTCTGGGTCTCCGTTTTCTCATACGTAAAATGGGGATTTTTTTGCCAGAGTTTTCCAGGGTTACATCAAATTCTATCATTCTTATTTATTCTGATTTCAAATTCAAAACTAGCTTGTTATCCATGATGGAAGGAAGGGTGCTTACAGGTCCCAAGTCATGGGTCACAGCTAAAATTCTCTGATGTGGAGAAGTGGGAAAAACTTGTTTCTTCCTAGTCACCTGATGTGTGGAGAAAAAAATGCCATCCCTTGAGACAGTAAAGGAGCAGAGACACAGGTGGGGGAATAAATTTTATGGTTCTTGAGTTACTAAGCACACCTCTCTATCTGCAAGGCTCCAACACAAGAAATGCTTAGAATTAGTCAGTGGGAAATTCAAAGGATAACTACCAACAATACAAATGTATTTATTAAATTTCTGCAAAGAAAGGAGTTCTTTTAATCACAAAGCTCAAATGCTTTCTATACCTTTCAGTTTTTCAGCAACAATGCTGCATTCATGATCTGAATAGTGGACCACTGGGGGTGGGGATGGTGGGCGCAATCTTTCTTCTTCCATCCTTCTACGATGGCGCTCCTCCCTTGCAAGCATACGCTGTTTGCATTCCCACTCATACAGGTCGTCCCGAGCCTGTGCAAAATCAACGTGGAGCCGGCCTGTGTCCTTCTTGTCAGTGCTAGAGCCCAGACGAATGCGGTAACCTAAGTGCACAAGAAGGAGAGAGGAGGACAAGAGCAGCCCAGTAAGTAACTGTAACTACTTTTCCAAGTTCAGTGTTCCAGCTGCGGTTGCAGCAGTTTCAAGTGACCACATAACCCCAAATTCTCTCCCCAATACTCGCAAGGTGAACCATCAAAAGACTCAGATTATAGTCTCAGCTCTGATAACAGTTTACTATTCTGTGGGTTGGGTCAGTCCTGTTCATGGAAGTTCCATTCCTCCATCAGCCACCTTTCCTCTGGTGGAGGGAGGCTCACTGGGTAACGGTATCGAGATTGAGCCTTATATGGCGCCATGGGCTGGGAAGAATGGAAAAGGTGGCCTCAAACTGTGGTGTCTTTGGATGACTTCAAGTGTCAGTCATACCAATACACAGAATTTTGAATAAATCTAAGTGTATCAGCTCATCATTTCAATCTCAGAAATTGCTTCTTAGACATGCTTAGTGATTCTGAACTATTATTTTCCGGTGAAAAAAATAGATATGATGGGGAATGGTATGTGATTCAGGTGACATATAATTTGGGATCCTTAAAAAAAGAGGTTGCATGCTTGTAATATAGTGGTATATGACTAGGATTCAGAGAACCAGGATTCAAGTCCACATCTCCACTTTTTGTGCCAGTTATACTACCCAAGTTGTCTCTTAACAAAAAATGGAAAAAGACATTTATTAAGTTGCTTTTTTTTGGGGGGGGGAGGAAGACTGGTCCTGAGCTAACATATGTTGCCAATCTTCCTCTTTTTGCTTGAGGAAGATTGTTGCTGAGCTAACATCTGTGCTAATCTTCCTCTACTTTGTATGTGGGGTGCCGTAAAGGTTGATGAGCAGTGTGTAGGTCTGTACCTTGGATCTGAAGCCGAGAACCCAGGACCGCTGAAGTGGAGTGTGTAAACTTAACCACTATGCCATGGGGCCAGCCCTTAAAAAACATTTATTAAGTTTTTATTAACTTATTTTTAAGTTTCAGAAGCTGAGCTAGCTGCTTTCAAACACATTTATCTCATTTCATTCTCAGCACAAGCTTGCAGAGTAACTCCTGCTTTAAACAACTAAAAGTATGGACAAAATATATGAAACAATGGTTTTTAAGACATTGGACCTTGGGCAATGAAGACAGAGATCACTGAGAGACAAGAACCAAATGACGTGATCCCTATAATTTCCCCAGCTTATTGCCTGGAGAGGGTTTCCAGGCCTCAACACAGGAAGGGGAAGTCAGGCAAAGCGTGGTGATCTCCCCGAGTTGAGGAGTTTAAACTGGGAATCCAGGGAGACTACGGCAGACAGAGTTTGTATGGCAGAGAACTGGAAAGAAGAAAGCCACATAAAGAAAGAAATGCAGAGATCTGCAGAGGGTCCTCCACTATCGTTTAGCTGAGTATTGCCGTCTACGTGTATATATGGAAATTACCTGAGCGTCAGAGCTAACAACCCCTGGAGCTTACACAGGGCTGGGACGAGTTCCTTTTCCTACCAGCTAGAGTAGAAAAACTAATAATTCACAGAGTACTGGGGAGAATAACCAGAAGGGTTTTGCCTCAGTTGGTGGAGAAAAATTAGCCCTAGACTAAACCCTGCTCTGGTTCTGCTGAATAAAGCTTTAAAAACAACACCTGAAAGGATCAAATTTTTCCTAACTGCATCCCAGAACAAAGCTCAAGAATATTTGTAGGAATGAAAAATATCTGGCACTCAATAAGGTAAAATTCACAATGTCTGGTATGCAATAAAAAATTACCCAATATGCAAAAAAGCAGAAAAATCGTAAGAAAAATTTAAAAAATCATTCAGTCCTAACAGACCCAGAATTGACACAGATAATATAATTAATAGATAGGGACATAAAACAACTATTATAGTTGGATTTGATATGCTTAATAAACTAGAGAAAAGATTGAACATATTAAGTAGAAATACAAAGGACGTAAAAAAGAACCAAAATCAAACTTCTGGAGATTTAAACTATAATGTCTGAGTTAAAAAAAAATTACTGGGTAGGACCAATGGCAAATTAGACATTACAGAAAAAAAGATTAATAAACTTGAAGACACAGCAATAGAAACTATTCAAAATGAAATAGAGAGAAAAAAGATGGAGAACAAAAACACAGTACCAGTGAGCTGTGGGACAACTTCAAGGGGCCTAAAATATGCCTAATTGGAGCCCTGATTGGAGACAGAGGAGGGAATAGGAAAAATGTTTGAAAAAAATAAGGGCAGAAAAATTCCCAAATTTAATGAAAACTCAGAAACCTAAGAATTTCAATGAACCCCAAGCACAAGAGACATGAAGGAAATTACACCAAGGTACATCATAACCAAACTGCTCAACGCCAGCAATAAAGAAAATATCTTAAAAGCTGTCACATACAAAAGATTCATTATATATAGAGAAACAAAAGATAAGAATAACATATTTCTTATTGGAAACAATGCAAGCAAGGAGATAGTGGAGCAACATCTGAGAGAAAAAAGAAACTGTCCACCTAGAATTCTACGCCCAGACAGATCTTTCAAAAAGAAAAGTGGAATAAATGCTTTTTGATACATACAGATGCTGAAAGAATTCATCAGGAGCAAAGGCGCACTACAAAAAATGTTAAAGGAAATTCAAGCACAGGGAAAATGATACCAAATGGAAATCTGGATCTATACAACGGAAGGAGGAACATACATAATATATGATTCCATTATATGAAACCCTAGAAAATGCACACTAATCTGACAGAAAACGGATCAGTGGATGCCTGGGGAGGGAAGAGGAGAGGGATAGGAGAAAGAGATTACAAAAAGGACATGAAGGAAGCTTTTAGGGGAGGTGGACATAGTCATTATTTTGACCATAGTGATGGTTTCACAGATGTATGCATACGTCAATAATATCAAATTGTATTTTTAAAATATGTGAAATTTATTGTATGTCAATTATTATACTTCAATAAAGCTGTTATAAAGAATAATGCCCAGTAACACTAAAACTACCACACTTTTTTTCAGAAAGAGGAAGAATAAATACATTTCATAAGCAAATTTTACTAGAGCCCTTTACAGTTTACAATGACCTTCACACCCATTCATTTTATTTGATCATCAGAGCCATCAGAAAAATGGGGCTATTAACGATTACTTTGTCTATTCTTGCAGGATCGTGGAGAGGATCAAATGAGAAGACGTTATGAAAGCTTTGTGTAAACACACAAAAGATACTGTGATGCTATGAAGTTGGGGTGCTGTGCACAATGCCAGCTCCCAAAGGTGCCCAAACTCCAATAGAAAAAAATGATTATTTCTACATTTCTACCCGCTTTTCTAAGGGACTTTGTTTTAATCTCTTTCTTTTACAATGTGGGAGAATAGCCATCCAATTCAGGAGGTTCCTAGCACTTGTGAACTTTCAGGGAGCAGGTTCAAATTTAAAGGGCAAAATTTAGTTGTTTTCAGATCACTGATTGCAATCCTCTTTCCTTTGGCAGTCCTGAGAACCTTTCCAGGAGGTGGTTGTTACCAGAGAGCTGACTTCAATGATGTTTGGGTGGAAGCCTCCTGAGCAGTATGTTGTCTTTACCATTCAGGGCTTTTCAAGACCTTTAAGTTCTTATTAAAATAGTCTACTGTGAATGCTCTGTTATCATTGCTAAGTGCTGTGGAATCTTGAGTAGTTAGATTTTACAGCACTTAGCAAATGTAATAAGAGTATTCAACATCTGTCTCCTCCTCTCCTTTCCCATGTTACCAGCCTACTTTTTCAAACCCTCATGATCTTTTCTCTGGCCTATTGCAACAGGTGTCTAACTGACGTGCTCTCCTCTAATCCATTTTTATACAGAGCTGTCAGATTAATCTTTCAGAAACAATCATCTTCCTTGTTAAAAAAAGTTTTCAACAATTCCCTATTACCTGAGGAGTAAAGACCCAACTGTTAAGCCTTTCAAAGTGTGCTAACAGCTGATATTTCCCCTCCTCCTTTCGTGTCTACTCAGTACACAAAACCACTACTCATTGCTCCCTTGAATGTTCATCAAAACTTACCACCTTTGTACCTTTGCTCATGCTGTATCTAAGTCCCACTGTCCACATTCAAATGCTTTCTCTGTGTCAAAGACTTGGTTCAAATGCTACCTTTCTTGATACCCGAGTCAGGAGTCAGAAAATTTCTCTTCTTTCTCTCTCTCTCTCTCCTCTGAACTTCCATACCACTTTATCCATACTTCTCCCACAGCACTCATAACTTTCAACCTCTTATTATTATTATTAACATTGAGTGTGTCTTATCAGAGTCTTGAGCAATGCCTGGTGCTGAATGTTTCTTTATTAGATGAATGTATGACTGCAGGCTAACCCTGTTTATTAAGGGAAAGAACTGGGTTTTACTCATTCTCTACTCTGCTCAATATTTAGTACAATAACTTACACGAAGGAGATGTCCAACAAGCACCTGTTACATGAATGAAGATTCTGCCACTGTCAAATATCTAGCAGTTGGATTCAATTCTTCCAAACCATTACTCTTAAGCAAGGAAGTAGTTAATTGTTCTATGCCCTTTTCAATTACCATGTCTTCTGCCTTCAGGCTTATTTGTCCACTCCACTGCCCCATAAAGAACAATACCAATACAAAATAAGCAAAGGATCAGCATGAAATTTTATCTTGAAATCACCCCAAAAGGTAAAGGGCTTCACTTTATAATATTTAACAGAAATCATTCCAATTATAATTCCTTACGTCAGTCTCCTCAAATCTGAACTTTTACCATGAACAAGAGACTATGCAAAGTAGTTCTTACTATCTCCACTCCAACTACCATAGTATATAAGCCACTATCAATTCTGGATTAGACTAATGCTACAGTTGGCTAACTTATCTCCCAGTCAACATCCTTGCCCGTACCCCTTAGTCCATTCTTCACCCAGAAGTGTTATATCTAAAATGTATATCAGATCGTGTCACTCCACTCCTTAAAATCCTCCAATGGATTCCCATTGCATCCAGAATAATAAGCTCATTACTATAGATTACAAGGCCCAACATGATTTGGCATTGCTTACCTCTCAGACCTCATTTCACTTCATTGCCTCTCTCTTATTTACTATGCTCCAGTCATGCTAACCTTCTCTCTGCTGCTTGAACATGCCAAGTCCATTTTCATCTCAGGGCCTTTGACTTGCTCTTCTTTATTTTGGAATGCCCTTCTCCAGATGTTCACGTGGCAATTCCCTTCATATTGTTCAGATCTCAATTCAAATGTCAGAGAAGACTTGCTTTCCTAACAACCCTAGGTATATTAGCATTTTTATCTTCTTCATAGCACTTATTGGTACCTGATATTAATTTATTTGTTTACATATATATCATATTTTGCCATCTTCAGAATATATTCCTGATGGCAGGAAGTTTGTCTGTCTCAGTCTCTGCTATAGCCTCAGCAACATAGCATTCTGCCTAGCAGTCAATGAATATTTGACAACTAACTGACTTCCATAGACAGTTTTGAGCATCTACTTTTGTGCCAGGTTATGCACTAGATGTTGGGGATTCAAAGTTAAATAAGACATAGTCCCTTCCCCTAAGGAATTCACACTCTGGTGGGGGAGACGTGTAAAGAGATAGTTCTAGCATGGTGTTATAGATGTCATGTTAGGAGGAAGAACCAGGTACTATGGAAGCACTGAGGAAGGGTTGCCCAAACCAGCCTGGAGCAGACTGGAGAGAAAAGTCAGAGAAAGCTTTCCAGAAGAGGTTATGCTTAAGCTGGAACTTTAGGGTGTGAAGATATGTGTATGGTGGATGGGGGTGGAAAAGGTAATTCTAGTCAGAGGAAAAGGCATAAAACACCATGGCACATTCTGGGAACTAGAATTAGTTTAGTGTGGTTAGCACATGGTATGTGAGGGAAGGATTGAGAGACGTCACTGAAAGATAAAACAGATAATCAGGGCCTTTAGATGCTACAAGTAAGGAGTTTTGGAGTTACCCCATAGAGAAGTGGGAACTACTGAAGAACTTTAAAGAAAGAAGTTGGGTTGTAACATGCATTTTCCATCTCTGAAGGCAAGAAGGGGTACCATTAGCTTGAGCTGCCACAGATGCAAATACACTGATCCCCAACTCTGCACTGTGTGTGGTGGGCACAGTCCTCATGACCAAACACCTACCAGAAAGATAAAGGGCTTTGTCCACCATGTACTCCTCTGCAAAGCGAATGTGACAAAAATTCTTTTTGCTCTTCCGAATAGCAATGATCTCTCCACACTGTTCAAACACTTCCACAATGATCTGCTCTGTTCCATTTTCAGGCAGGCCGCCCACAAAGACTGTTTTGCATCCTGGTGGTCGTTCTCGGGTTGCAGGAGGTGGAAGATCTAAGCATAAGTGCAAAAGGATTTGAAATTAAAATCTTTGTGACAGACCTCTTAGAAACCTAACATGAACCAGATATAGCCTACTGTCTGTCCCCATCAGACTTTTGCCTGTGAGTGCCAGAAGCACATTGTCTCCAAGGTGTTCTCTGCTCCACAGCAAATTGGTTGCATGAATCTGAAAATCATTTTATTCAATGATTTTGTGACCATGATGTCTACAGGATAAAGACTCAGACCTGTCTGTCTGTCCCATCTAGAGTTATTTAATTTTGTTCTTTACTTTTGTTGTGACAACCCAGCTATGTCCAATTTTCAGTCATTTTTATTAAGAAGACAGTGAGTGGGGGGAAATCCCACTCAGTTTAAACTCTTACTTTCAGGAATTCTCAGAATCAGGGTCCCTGAGAAAAGGGTTTGTTTAATTTAGTTTGTAGTTTCAATATTCTTTCTGTTCGTGCTTGCTGAAAAAACTGTTTCAGGATTAATTTGATAATGATGGGGTGAACATTTACAAAAATATTTATAGCTATCAGAATGATTTGGTTGACAAAGTCAACCTGAGTACAAACCATCCCTTCTAGGTTTTTTTGTTTTTTGGTACCAGTGAGCCCTTCCTCAAATTCCTTGCTGGAGAGGTGACGTCCAGAGCCAGTCATGCAGCATTTAGAGGGAAGTATGAAAGACAGCACAGAAAGGAAGCTCATATGGGAAATCATTAACTAAAGTGAGATAAATTTGGCTATAGAGTCATTAAAAACCTACTTAATGAGATGATTCCCTCTCTGCTTAAAAAATATCCTTCTACTCACTCATCTTATACATAAAGCCTGTTGTATCTGCCAGCTCCTTGTTGCTATTTATATGTATGAAAGTATTTTCCAAGCAAAATCCTACAGTTCATAGCCCAACAAAACAAAGCATGATGGTCAAGGGTTTTTCTAGTGTTGGTTTTGTATCAGCAAGAATTTATTTGGTGTAATCCGTTCTTTCCATTCAGCTCTTAACAATAATTCTCCCAGCTCAAGATTTGGAGAGCTCAGCAACCAGTGATTACAGCTCACATGCAAAAATAAATGAGTCTCACTTGTAGATTAGGGCAAGGCCCCCACCTGACTCCTATCCAAGCTGGCAAGCGGATGATTTGGGAGCTTCCCTGGGTATCAGCATTTCTAGCTTCCTCACTTTGCTAACATTGTCTGTCTTACCAGTGTGGCTCAGAATAATCAGGTTCTCGTAATGCTCTTTCCTTCTGTTTAGTCAACAAAAGGGGTAGTGGGATTCAGGGAACTTACAGAGTTCCTGTTAATTTCTTAAATGTCTCTAATTTCAAGAACTCGCTGTATTGGTTTTTTGTTCCATATGAGAAGTTTAAAAGGAAAAAGAAGAGAACCCAGTGAGCAGGAATCTGAAATGTCTTAGTCAGGGATACTGGAGAAGTTAAACTTTTAGCCAAAAAGGAGGAAATGAGGTCCAGAATCTCTTGAGACTTATGCTTCTGAACTTTTAAGAACTGGAAAGGATTCTAGAAATCACACACAGTGGTTCTCAACTCTGGCAGCATCTTAGAATCAACTTGGGAGTCAAACAAGCAAACAAACAAATGCCTGGGCCCCATTCCAGTGCATCCGATTTAACGAGTCTGGGGTGCCGCCTGTGCATTGTTTTCCTTAAAGCTCCTCAGGCAACTCTAATGTGCAGCTAGAGTTGAAAACGACCGACTTGGTCTAAACTCCTATTACAGAGGAACAACTTTAGCTGAGTGAGGTTGAGTGACTCATTCAAAGTCACTGACTTAAACAGAAAGAGAAGGAGCAGGAGCTCGGAGCAGGCAAACTGGGATTTAAACCTCGGCTCAATTACTCACTGTCTGTATGACTTTGAGAAAATTACACAACCTCTGAGAACCTCGTTTTTTCATCTGTAAAATAGGGATACTGTCCTCTACCTTACAAGGGTTATTGGAGGATAATTCATAATCTACTGTCTATACTGCCTGTGGTGCAAGGTCTAGAACTTGATAGGTTCCCAATAAACAGTAGTTGTTATAGTATTATTATTATTTACTATTATAGAACCCAGGTTTCCTAATTACCAATCTGGGGCTTTCTAAATCCTTATCACAAGTCTGGAGTGGAGTGGTAGCTAAGACCTGCACCTCTAAACTCCCAGCTCCTTGCTTTATCCAGATCTTTAGTCAAGGCTGGGTTTGGGAGGGAATCAGTCTTATCCATATAGGATTCTACAGTTGTGAAGACACACATGGTTTTGACCATGGAATACAACCCGGCCATTGACTATCTAGGTAAAGAATTTTCAAGAGCATTCATATAGTTAGAGCCATGTTTTCAAATCAGAGGCTTTAGAATAAAATCCTGTTTTAGAATCCTTCTGAAATTTACTATTTAAAGGAATTTGATAGTAAAAAATCTTTTTGTGAAGCAAATAATCACCTTTTTACGTTGAGTTTGCTTAGTTAGGCCTACCTTTAGGTTCATTGAGAGACTCTAAGGAGTATCTGGTTACTGCAGCAGTTACATGTAATACTGAAAATATGAAGGCTCTTTCCTTTGACTACATTTGTGGATTTAAATTTTCTGTGATGAAGTCATCGCCCTATTTAGATGCTGTGATTATTCTGTGGTGACTGTCTGCTAAGTAAAGGCACATAAAAGCCACTAAGAGCGGCGTCAAGAATGCTAAGGATTTATTTATTCTCCTTGGGTAAATGTAGAAAGCCTCTTTTATAGCATTTGCTGAGATTTAGGTGTATGCCACCAAGCAAGGCAATGGGCTGTACTATCTTCCTTAATGGATAGTACTTGTTCTTTAATTAACAGCTCAAAGCACTTTATTGTCTGGGCCTGATTTTCTAATCCCACTGAAATACAGTGATCTGGGAACAGCAACATAACTCCATATTCAAATTCAAAGTCCACCTATTAATCAGGTAAGGTGCTAAACTCTTGTAACACTCCAATCACCACTCTGGATGGAGAAGGAGAAAACTTCCATGTAAAAAGAGTCAAGATAACTGGGAGTATAAAGAACTCTAATCTCTGGCAATGGAACAGGGGGAGCTTCTAGCAATTCTAATCAAAACTAAATACCCACACTGGGGAGCTGTGTTGGGGCAATCAGCATTAAGATCAAAGTTACTGCTGATCTTTGAGAAGTGAGGCAGGGAGCAGCATAGAGGACCTATAAACCACTTGCATCTTACTTCTTTTCAAAGGAGCATCACCGATCATTCAGCTGGTTTGCCGTATTTACATACTGCAAAGTCTTTGAGTTGGTTTTATTAGATAGCCTAAGGTTGAAGGCCCCCTAGATAACCAGCAGGGGTCAGATATATTTTAATGTAATCCCAACAGATTAAAAATAATCAGAAGGAGAGAAAGACGAACTCTATATGACTCCACTCATAGGTGGAAGTTAGTATATTGATAAGGAGATCTGATTGGTGGTTACCAGGGGAAAGGGGGGGTGGGGGGAGGGCACAAAGGGGGAAGTGGTGTACCCACAACATGACTAACAAAAATGTACAACTGAAATCTCACAAGGTTGTAATCTATCATAACATTAATAAAAAAAATAATCAGAAGGCTGGTGAATCTTTATTAATATTCAATTTACCTACTTTCTAGAACCCAGCCTATAAAACCCAGCTCTAGGAGCCAAAACAGGAGGTCGGCCTATTTTGAGATGGTAAAATGAAAATATTGGTCTTTTTCTGGCTCCTGGGTACTTTCCGACGTGCCCTCACAGATAGCAGATGACATTCCACCATTTATTCCATGTTCATTGCTATTTGACAGTAGACTCAAAATGCACCCCCTCCATATAGAAGGTCTATCAGGTGAAGTAAAAAATCTTGGCAAAATTGACTTCTTTGGAGAGATGGTGCTGCTTTCTTCTTATACCACCAATCGAGAATTGCTAATTGGGATTACAGTAAACCCCTGATAGCCACTCTGTGAAAAAAAGTAATTGTGTTCCAGAGAGCTCTCTTTTGCCATATCTCTGACCCCTGGGAATCAGAGGGTGTTGCTTTTAAGACAATGGGGTACTCACTCATCATTTATCTTTAGGAGACTGTGCACACTCAGCTCCAGTCTAATTTGATCCATTGAATTTTTAGACCAGAACTGATTCTGCCCAGTCTCGATCAGAGAGGTTGTTACTTACTCAAAATCTTATGGCTATTTAGAGGTATAGATCTTGGATATGAAACTGGGCCTGTGTCACTTCAGGGCTCGAGCGCTTAGTCCATTATACCATACTGCCTGCTCCACTGAAGGTACGGAGCTCGAGGTGCCACCTACCAATTTTCTCTTGCTTTTCCTAATACATTTTGAGAGGCTTTTCTCCAGGTGAATAATTATTGTGGTAGCTACATTTTTTTTTTTAAAGATTTTATTTTTTCCTTTTTCTCCCCAAAGCCCCCCGGTACATAGTTGTGTATTCTTCGTTGTGGGTTCCTCTAGTTGTGGCATGTGGGACGCTGCCTCAGCGTGGTCTGACGAGCAGTGCCATGTCCGCGCCCAGGATTCGAACCGACGAAACACTGGGCCGCCTGCAGCGGAGCATGCGAACTTAACCACTCGGCCACGGGGCCAGCCCCAATGTGGTAGCTACATTTTTAATGTCAAGAATCATATTTTTAGAGCTGGATGAAAGCTTGGAGGTATGTAGGCTAACCTAACCTAATATCTTCGCTTTACAAAGGAAACTGAGACACAGGGAGGTTATGTGACTAGCCCAAGATCCCACAGGTAGTTGGTGACAGTGCTGGGAGTAGAATACAATTCTATTGACTTTTAATCTGGTAGTTTGTCCACTATACTATATCACAATTTTTTGCACGTTTGATGTAGATTCACCCAGAAAAGTCTAGTGGTTAGTTGGCTATGTGTCTGAAGCTCAGAAGAGAGATATGGAGTGAAAACATAGATTTGGAAGTTGTCAGCACGTAGGTTAACCGCCTCATGCTCTCTTGGTTTCCTTTCTAGACCTGTGACCTCTCCTTTTGTATCCATACATCCATCCTTCGATCACTCAAGAAATATTTGTTGAACACCTATTATATGTCAGATACTTTTCTAAGGGCTGGTGATACCTCAGTGAACAGACAAAAATCCCTGCCTTTCTGGTGTTTACATTCTATAAATAACATAGTTTGTTAAAAGGTAGTAAGTGTTATGTAAAAAATAGAGAAGGTAAGTAGGATTGGGAGTGTGGCAGGGAGGGCTGCACTTTTAAACAGGCTGCCAGGCTCACCAAGAAAGAGACATTTGAGCAAAGACGTGAAGGAGGTAAGTGAGATAGCTATGTAGATATTTAGGGGAAGAGTATTCCAGGCAGAGGGAAGAGCCAGTGCAAAGGCCTTATGATGGAAGAATGCCTGGTGTGTTCACAGGACAGCATGGAGTGATGGGAAGGAGAGTACTAGGAGACAAAGTCAGACACGATGTGGGAGAGGGAAGGCAGATCGTAAAGGACCTTCTATGCCATTAAATGGACTTTGGCCTTTATTGTGAGTAAAACAGGGAGCCATTACAGGGTTTTGAGTAGAGGAGGGACATGATCTGACTTAGGTTTTAAAAAGGATCACTCTGCCTGCTCTCTTGAGAATAGACTGTAGGGGGCAGGGGTGAAAGAGGAAGATCAATTAGAGGGCTATTGCAATAGTTCAGAAAATGTATCATGGTGGATATAAACTGTATCGCAGCAGTGGTTATCACGAGAGTAGTATGATTCTAGATATATTTCAAGGTAGATCTAATAGAGTTTTCTAACAGATTAAATATGGTGTGTGAGGGAAAGAAAGTAGGTAAAGATGATCCTTAAGTTTTGACCTGAGCAACTGAAAGGATGCAGTTGCCACCATCTGATATGGAGAAGGATACTAATGGATAAGGTTTGGGGCAAAGATTAGGAGTTTTGCTTTGAACATATTAATTTTGAGATGTCTATTTGACGTCTAAGCGGAAATATCAAGTAGGCAGTTGGATATAAGTTTGGGGGTTCTCAAGATCTGAGCCAAAGATATAATTTGGGGTATCATTGGCATATGGATAGTTTTTCCAGCCATGAGACTAGATGAGATCATCAAAGGTATGAATATAGATAGAGAAGAGGTCCAAGGACTGAGCCATGGGGCTTTCCAATGATAAGAAGTCAGGGAGAGCAGATGGTTATCAGCAAAGGAGACTGAGAAAGAGCAACTAGTGTGGTGGCAGGAAAACCAATAGTGCGGTGTCATGGAAGCCAAGTGAAGAAAATAAACCAATGAGTCAGGAGTACTCAAGTGCCATTTATGGCTATAAGGTCAACTATGAAGAAAGTTGAAAACTGACCAGTGGACTTAGTATTGTAAGGTCACAAGTATTCTTAAACAAGGGACACTTTGGCAGAGGAGTGGGGCAAAAGCATAAATGAGAATTTAAGGGAGAAGAGAAGAAGAACTGGAAATGGCTAGTAAAGATTAAGTCTTCTGAGGACTTTTGCTGCTAAGGGGTATATAGAAATGCAAACTCCTCTTTCTCTTTTAAATTTTGATATGCTGGAATTCCTCAGAGCACTCTGCTTGGTTGTCTTCCCTTCTTGATCTATATAATCTCTCTGGTGGTCTCAGTAATTCTTACACCTTCAAATGACCTAATGTTTCAAGAAGGATGAAGGGGTCACTAGTACTAAATATAGCAGAGAGATAAACTAATTTAAGGACTAAAAAGCATCCATTGGATTTAGCATCCAGTATTTAAGTGGAAATGCATTAGAGTGATGGATGATTAACTACTGTTTTAATTTCAGTACCTTCCACATGGCAGTGTTCCAGGAGAGGGTAGGCCTGGAGTTGGGCTGGAGAGGAATGTGAGATCAGGAAGCAGTTGAACTTGACTTAAGGGTGGGTAAGTGGCAAGTAGAAATGATGGATTGAAGACAGTCACATGAAGCAGACCAGTGAAAGGCTTTTGAAGTTAGAAGTTGAACTCTGAATTTGTGGGCAATGGGAGCCTCAGGACTTTTAGGGTTCTGTATATATGACAATTGTCTGGATGAAGCATCAGGTGGGAGAAAGGGGAATGAACTGATGGTAAAGATAGTTCCTAATAAAGGAACAAGACAGAAGCAGATTGGATGGTACATAAAAAGTCCATGAGAGTCCCTAAATCACAGGACCTTAATGTTGAGAGGCCAGTGAGCACAAGAGAATATACCAGAGACAGGCAAAAGTAAGTACTGGGGTTTATAATCAAGGCCTTATCAGACAGGGTTGGTGGGCTCTGGAGAGGATAAGGGATCATACCAAATTCCTGCTCTTCCCATCTCGTCTTCACAAAGTCTTGGGGCTGTTAACAAACATGGCACTCTTGCCGTGCTTTCAGCAGAGAACTAAGGGGGTCTACTCCATGTTTTCCCCACCCAATTAACCTGAGCCCCCTTTTAACAAAATTCAAGTTCTAAAAAGAAAATAGAACACCAGTTGACTTTAAGCTGTGTCAAGAGTGCTATTTTTTGAATTCAATTCCAAAGCCAGGTTCCTTCCCAGAAGCCACCACTTTACTAGCACTAATTGCCCTGTCAGCATTCTTAGCACAGAGATGAAGAACTAAAGGATGGAGCCGTGAAGGTAAAATGCTTCCCTCTCACTCTGTGGCCCTACCAACTCAGAACTGAGAAAGCATGGCTGTAGGTGGGAAAAGATAAATGTGTCTGAGGGATGTCTGTCCGTTTCTTTTACTAGAGACTATAAAAAGTTAGAGCCTCTTTAAGCAATGTATTTCTACATTCATTTAAAGACTGCTCAATAATGTGATCTATGTGTTATACACAAGGATCTGTGTGCTATTCTTTGGAAATTCAGAAATGGAACATCCTGTAAAGTCATCTCTTGCACCCAACCTATAAGTTATGAGCCATCCTGTTAGGTTAAACTTGCTTGAAACAATGAAAGCCTAGTACAGGCTGATTATGCGATAAATAAGTGATTAAACCAGCAGGATTCCACCTTTACATAAGCAGCAGATTTTTAACACTGACAATGCCTAAATTCATGGCTTTTGAAGTGAAAAAAGATAGTATCAGGGATGCACAGCTTTCTCTAATCCAAAAGCAATACATTGGAATAAAGAGAAAAAAGTCCATTGTGCTTTTGGGACAGTGGCACTAAGAGAAGGAGACAAGGGTACAACAGTGCCGCTCATTCACCTAGGCACTAAACACAAATCCAGGAATGGCCACTTGAGCTGACAGGTAGGGCCTACTAGGGCCATCTTAATCTCCATTTGCTAACTCTTCTGTGACATGCTAGCTCTTTTCCCAATTAGATGCTGGCCTCCTAGATTTCTTATTGGTCTGGAAGGAAGTACCCTGCTGACAACCAAGTTCGAAGGCATTAAGAACATTTTTCACTAGCAAAAGGGGCCAAGATGATTTGTCCAACCAACCCTGACTGATTCTAAAATCCTCTTGGTTATGAGCAGACCATACTAAGTAGAATCTGGGTCCCTGCCAGGGCCTGATTCCGTGATTAACTGATTCCCATGTAAGGTAGGAGATTAAACAGTTGTCTGAAGTCACCTGTCAAAAGTTCATGTTTATTGTGATAAGGCAAGTTCATTTGATCTACGGCCTGAACCCCTGAGTGTGTCTGTTAACAAACAGCTTTAACCTTTCGGCACCATAGTGGCAGCTCCCTTAAGTAGGCCACCCAGCATCACTAGAACTGTGGAAAAAGCTTTAAGGAGGCTTGGGTCATGTGCAGAAGCAGCTTCTAATTATTTAAAGTAAATAAAACCCCAAATAGATCCAGAAAAAAAGTTTAATTATTATTGCTGCTACATTTTACCTGAAATATGGCTACCATATCTTTGCAGATTTTTTTAATGTTTTTTTCTTTTTTTGGCGAGGAAGATTGGCCCTGAGCTAACATCTACTGCCAATCTTCCTCCTTTTTTTTCCTCCCCAAAGCCCCAGTACATAATTGTATATCCTAGTTGTAAGTCATTCTAGTTCTTCTATGTGGGATGCCACCACAGCATGGCTTGAGGAGTGGTGGATCTGAACCAGTGAACCAGGATCTGAACCAGTGAACCCTGAGATGCTGAAGTGGAGCATGTGAACTTAACCACTTGGCCACGGGGAAGCCCCTGCAGATGGTTTTAAGAGTCTAAAGGGAAACCTATTCATTACTGACAAGATAGATGCCTAGAGCATTTACACATGAACTGCATTGACCAGATGGCTGCAAGTAGTTTGACTTAGACTCAATATTCCTCTTTGCCTTCACAGTAAGTTGAACTTCACCTCACTCTCGATCGCAGCCCATCAGTTGAACAGCAGTAGTTGGAGTGATGTGTGAATAGCTGGTAGCAGTGGAGGATTCTTAGCATGAAATGTATATTCTCATGTGCCTCAAGTAGGCTCAGACCACACTCTATTTCTGCTATCATCAGCATGCAGGCCAGTTATGACAAGAAGAGACTGCAAACGACAGTGTTGAGTAATTTGTGTCAGGTGCCTCCTTCTATACTAACACACTTGAATTCCTTACCAGGCAGCATTAGAAACATGTTTTATCATTTGTACTTCAACCAGCACACAGAAACCTACGATTCTGTGCATAAAATTCAGCCTTGCCTAGTAAGAGAAAAATTTCCTGTCTTCTCTTTTCTAGGTGAAGCTTCTGTACATACAGATATGAAGCCCTTGGGTATTCTTTTGAAAAAGAAGAAAGTGTTCCTAGACACCAAAATATTGTGACTTGTGTAGAGAAAAAGCAGAATATTACTTGGATTTGGAGGGAAGAGTGTGCAACTTTTACAGTGTATGATCTCCTTCACGACTGGCATATCTGGTGGAATGGGAGGAGGTACTATTCCCAGGCCAGGCATCATTGGAGTTATTGGTGGAATTCCAGTCATCATTCCAAGAGCAGGATCAAAGTCTAAAAAAGGAGAGGAAAGAGAGAACAATAAATGACACCAGGCAAGGTCAAGTGGAGGCAGAATGTTACCTTGTAAGCTTCAAATAAGAGGTCTTTCTGAGATAGAGGCAAAATATTTAAGGAAACTTGGTATTAGCATTACCAGGTTTTAAATATTACCTTATACACATGCATTTGCGTTTTGGGATGGGGCTGTTTGTTTTCGTTTGACCAGTGGCCTACTTGTCTGTACGTCTCATTTTGACATCCAAGGCCTTTCCTAACATGGCTGCACCTTGTCTATCAATCTTGCCTTCCACTAGCTCCCAACACACACCCTCTGCTCCATTCAGACAAGGCTTCTTGCTATCTCTTGTAACACTTTCTGTCTTTTTGCAGTACAGCATGGTGTTAAGAGCATACAATTTGGGGGATCAGGCAGACCATTTGCTCAGCAGGATGAATCTTTGAACCTCCACTTCCTCACTTGCAAAATAGGGTTAATTCCACCTACCTTATAGGGAGCTGTGAGGAATAAACAAAATGATGAATGCAATGTGCTTAGCATAATGCACAGCACAAAAATGCTCAATAAGTAACTATTCTCTGTGCCTTTGTTCATGAAGTTCTCCCTGCCTGGAATCATTTGAGCCTCCCCAAATTCTCCCCATACTTAAAGGCCATACTTTAAGTCCCATCCTCCCTAAAGAACCCTTTCCAGATAATTCTGGTTCATTCTTAACTCTGTGTCTAAAAACTGTTTGTTCTATACCTGTTGCCACAGAATTTTATTTTGCATCACCCTTTGTTTCATTCAGGAATGCTTCTAGGATGTGTGGGGGCCCCCAAACAAATACCTTTTGTGGGGCTCATCTATATACACAATTTGATTCACCTAAAATCAGCATCAACACTATTTCGGTGGTGCAATCTCACATGATACCATCAAAGAAATACCATACCACCCAGCTAGAATGATTTACTGCCAGGCTACCTTTCTGGAATCAAGACTCTGGGGGGACTCCACAGGCATGAGTTTTGAAGCTTCTTGACTCCACATGTAGGGGAGAGGATTAGAGGGTGCTCCAAAGGGGAGAAATGGGGGCTGGGGTCTACATAGGTTCAGTTTGAGATTGAGGCTCCTTGCTTAGATGACACTGCAAACCCTGGGCAGTCCCAGACACTGGAGGGGAACTTAGAAAATTTTGAGAAAGGTGCTTCTTATGATCAGAACCCACGTAGGACCTGCTCTGGACTCGGGGCGCCTACCCTGACGGCACTACCTACCTGGACAGTCCTCAGCACTAGAGGGGGACTTAGAAAATATGGAGGCAGGCATTCCAAAGCATGGAGTCCCCTGAGATGCGGGCCCAGGGCAGGGGCCCTGCTTGCCTGGGTCTAAGGGTGATACTGATTTCATTGTTTAAATTTTGTCTCTATATCAAACTGCAAGTTCTTTGAGAGAGGGGAGTGCATTCTACCTCTTTATTTCTCCACCTCTCACTTCCGTCTTCTGCTACAGAATGCACAGTTTGCTGCAAACAGAGAAAGTATTGCATAAGGAGTTCTGATAATATAGGGGCAGTTACCACAGCAGTAGTGGGTCCCACTTCCAAAAACTTTACCCTGCTCACCACAAAGGACTGAAGGGCAATGCCTGTAAGCATGTCCTCAAGGTGGCTCTGAATCTCTTGGGTGTATCTCTAAGATGTTGAAGGAGGTGGATCTAAACAGTGGGAAGAATCTGTGGTTCCTACAGAAGCAGAACTTCAGGTACAACAGGACCAGTAGGAGAGAGTCTTGTAACTGGGCAGATCGGCAGATGGGTGACACATGGGCATTCCCCAATGCAAGCC
Source organism: Equus quagga (assembly GCF_021613505.1). Taxonomy (NCBI): domain Eukaryota; kingdom Metazoa; phylum Chordata; class Mammalia; order Perissodactyla; family Equidae; genus Equus; species Equus quagga. The sequence goes on along the minus strand of NC_060276.1, from coordinate 19,424,972 downwards.
AGCCCAAGAGAGCTAGGGCATTTCCCATCCTCCAACATGCTTGTCATGCCGAGATGTCAAGACCCTGGATGTGTTTGAGAAAAAAAAAATTTCTTCAAAGAGGATATTTTATTTTTCTGAAAACAAATTTACTTTTATCCCTCGCACATCATCTCACTCAACACGCACATATGCTCTCATGTGAGTGAGCGCACGCACACACACACACACACACCTCTCTTCTTCCCTGTAGCTCCACACACTAGTTATATAACCTTGAGGAAGGTTTCTTAATATTTGTGTGCCTCCATTTCCTTTTGGTAAAAGTAGGGATAAATAACGACATTTAGCTCAAAGGATGAAAGGACAGAACAGATATGAAAACATCTGTCATGATAGGTGGTAGTCCTGATAGGTAGGTTTCCTTCTTTCTATTCAAAACATGCATACACACGTCAATAAATTCACTTATTCAGGCATTCATCCCACATTCCACCAACATTTGTGACAGCCTCCTATATGTCAGGCTTTATGCAGGTAGGGGCAGGGGGTCCAGGTCTTCCCTTCCATGTTGGAGACCTTAAGGGCCCTGATAGCCTGTGGTCCTATGCTGTAGAATAAGAGCACTGTGGTTAAGAATGCCATTTATGTCTTTGGAAAATTTGATTCCTTGTGCATAAGATTTTGGAAAAATTGATAACATTATCTCACCCATTTACAAACTGCTAATTTTCAGTAGAAAAAGATCAGATTAGATTGTGTGCCAACTAAACAATCCCATCTATTTTTCTCTCCTACTGAAATGTTTGTCTTTCTTTTATTGTTCTGTCTGCCTCCTCATTGTTATTCATATAGCTCTGTCACTCACAACTCTACCTTACCAGAGATTACAGAAACATCAGTTCATTAAACAAGTTCTGCCACTTCGACTAAGAAAGAAATGCCTGTCTCCATGTACTGTGTACTAATAAATGGAGAAAAACAAAAAACAAATACACAGGATAAATATAAGTCCTGACTGATGTAGTCACTCACCACTCTGCTGTTTGGCATGATTACATTAATATTTTATGAAATTCATTTAAAACCAAATGTATTCACGACATATGGCTAAAGCTAGAGTAGTAGATAAACTCCCTTTCTTCCTTGCATTCAATATGCCAAGAGTTCCATAGGCTCCACTGCCCAGCAGGGCTTGCTAGAGGGCAGGTTGTACATGACATTTCAAAGGCTCCTATCACATTGTTTATTTCTTTTGTTTATTTTTCACCATTAAGCACCAAAGTAGATGTGAATTTCCAACGCCAACCAAGAAAACAACCATTTGAAATCATGGGCCTTATACAAGTATTAAATAATCTGAAAAACCAAAGAAGTTCAACAATTTAAAACACATTGGGAATAGAACACCAGAGAAATTCTCTCTCTTTTCCAGCCCCTGACCTGGCCTGGGCCTGAGGAGTATACCAACAAGTACATAGCATTACTCAAACTTCTGAAGAAGATTTGAAATCGTTTTATAAAAGAATTGTGGAAAAGGTCAAGGTATTCCTCCAAAGTCCTTTTCACAATAAATCCCTGTTCTGTTTTGCTTTTACCATCTCTTCTTCTAGCACCCTTTCCCTATGGCCATCTTGACTCTTGGCATGACCATTGGTGGAAATGTTATAAGATGTGGGTTTGTAGTCCTTCTTCTGATTCATGTACTTCCCAAAGTCCCAGCTTACTGTAAATCCTGCAATGTTGCATGCTAGTTGGGCCGGCTTGCTCCTCAGAGTTGTAGCTCTACTACATGGTTTCAAGTAATGCTTCAGCATAGCTTTAAGCCTTCCTACTGCCAGCAACTTGTGCTCACTCAGAGTAGTTACATGGCAATAGTATTATCCTCCATTCTATTCCAACATCTGAGCCAGAGAGTTACATTGGAGGCACATATCGTTTCTATGCTGCCATCCAGTCATCCATATGTCCATCCATTCAATATTTTGATGCCAGCCCCTTTGCCAGGTGTTGGGGTTGAGGAAATGAGTAAGACAAAAATCCTTGACCTCACAGTCTGGTTCAGAAATAGCCACGCAAACAGTTACAATGCTCTACCACCAATTCTCATCGCCAAATTACTTACTGGATGCCTACAATGAGATAGGCACTATGCTAAGCATTTTATATAATCTCATTCCAATAGACCTGTGAGCTAGTTATTGGTATTATCCTTCATTTTATAAAGGAACTGGGGCTCAAGGGTTTAGTTACTTGCCCAAGGTTACACAGCCAGTAACAGGCAGAACTAGGATTCAAATCCAGGTTAGTCTAACTCTAATGCTCTTGACCACTACACTGCCTCTCAATGTAGTATGACAATCGTTTTAACAAATTAATTTAATTGTAGGTATAAGTTGAAGCAAGCATGGTGAAAAACATGTCAGATGAACAACAAAATGCTTCCATACAATTCTTTTTTCCTAGTGTGGCAGATTAAAGGTGGATACAAATTCTTTGACACTCCTCTCACCAAGAAATGAGGTCTACGGGCTGGCCCAGTGGCACAGTGGTTAAGTTTGCATGTTCTGCTTCAGTGGCCCAGGGTGTGCCGGTTCAGATCCTGGGTGCAGATCTATGCACCACTTGGCAAGGCATGCTGTGGCAGGCGTCCCACGTATAAAGTGGAGGAAGATGGGCACGGATGTTAGCTCAGGGCCAGTCTTCCTCAGCAAAAAGAGGAGGATTGGTGGTGGATGTTAGCTCAGGGCTAATCTTCCTCAAAAAAAGAAATGAGTTCTATGTCCTCCTTCCCTTTTGAATCTGGACAGGCTCGACAACTGCTTTGATCAATAGAATATGACAGAAGGGATGTTGTGCCTGTTTTTAGGCTCAGGCCTTAAGAGAAATACAATTCCCACTTCTTGTTTCCAGGAACATGTGCTATGGGAGCTCTGAATAACCATATAACACGTCCAACTACTGTGATGGAGAGACCACGTGGGGATGGTCTTAGAGTAAATGGAATGGGAAGGATCCAGCTGAATCCACCGTTTTTATCTGTCCCTGCCAAAATGCCGTGTGTATGAGTAAAGTTGTCTTGGAACCTCCAGACTAGCCTGCCACAGCTGAGGCATCCCTGTTGATATCATACGGAACAGAAGAATTAGCCATCTGAGTCCTGCCAAAATTCTTGATCCAGAAAATCTTAAAACAGAATAAAAGAATTATTTTTTAAGCCACTAAGTTATAAAGTAGTTTGTCATACAGCAATAGATAAGCAGAACATGCAGCAACATGCCTAGGGAGAGGGTGTGATTGGTTAATAGAGTTAGTTACTTTCAAAGAATGAAAATAGAAAGTACAATAAGCAGTCCAACTAGACTGACTAAGATTTTTCTCAGCTTATTGAAAAGGTGCTTTGGGACCTTGCAGGGCCCCAGAGCCACTGTCTTGAGCAATTGTTGTCACTGTACTGTTGCTGTGTGGAAGGGCCAGCTGGAACAAGGCCAGATGACTGACACTAAGACTACAGATGTCTACAAGATACTAGAAACCTTAGAGCTTGCCCATCTTTGATGTCTGACAAAGACACCACACAAGCCAATTTTATGATTCAACCTTTGGTATTTTCTGGGAGGTCAGTTCACACTGGCTTTCTTCTTGTAAAATGCAACCTCCACTTTTGTAGCAGGGGTGGGTGGGGTGGTGGTGTCCATAATACTACTACCCATTAATTGAGTGCATATGAATGTCCAGGTTTTAAACACATGATCACACTTAATCTTCACAACAATTCTTTTTTTAAAAATTATTTATTTTTTTTTAATTTTTATTTTTTTCGGATGTACGTCGTATTTACAACAATTGTAAGGAATGGGCAGTATTATTATTCCCTATTTTACAGATGAGGAAATTCAAGTTCCTAGAGATAAAACAGTAACACCACAAAGTAGGTGGCTTTTACTAACCATGCTCTCAATCATCAGTCTATACCACTTCCCACAAAGTCCATGGGTCCACAGGAAAAAAAGATGCTCCTTGTCAGATTAAGCTCTGTATCTACCTACTGAGCCTGTAGCAGACCTTCAATTAGTCCCGTACAAGAGGCTACCTTGGGGTTGCTTATCTCTACACCTAGAATTTCCTGTTGAGATATTCAATATATGTATTGCCACAGTGTTAGGTAATTTAGAGACCTCTGTTTTAAATCTTTTGTCTCAACTTTGACCCACAGGAGAAGGTGGAATTATGGCACTGCATGAACTGGAGGTAGGCAAAGGTAGGAGGTGACATATTTACTATCTTGCTTGCTTTTTCAGAATTAGACCCTGATTCTGGCTGGCTGGAAGCCCCTTCGTACCCTCAGAAAGGCTGTCCCTACACTTAGTGACTTCTCCCTACTCATTCCCCCCAGGCCTATAAAGGCATTTCCAATCTTTTAGGTGTTCCAGAGACCCTTTGAGTACCAGGAAGTAGTTTGCACTCACAGTAAAACCATTGAAATGCAACCATAGATTAGTCTAAAATAAGTGTTCCCAATAGGATCTAATTATATATGCACAATTCAGTTATTTTATAGAAAATTATTATTTCAATTCAGGTATATATTTCTGAATACATTATCGCTATTTCTTTAGCGTTCCTACAAAATTCACTGTAAAATTAAGAATTATACCTGGGTATGGAGAAATTTTAACCTACTATGGTCCTGACTGCCTCCTCTCTATGTAGATCCTTGAAAAGACTTTTCAGGCAGCCAACCTGAAGAGAGAACACAGATTTCTAAGGACAGCCTGGCTGAGCTGCAAGATGATCCTGGACTTATCACTAGCCCTCTTGGAAACAGAGCAGAAGTTTCCAAGTTGTTGTACAATGACTCTCAAATTCTACCAACATCTGCCCTGCTTCCCCAGAAGATCATCTCAATCCTTGTTTCAGGCCAGCTATAAAACTGTGGCAGGGCCTGGCTCATGTACAACGGCAAACAAGGTAGCAAACTGGGCTTGGGTGGGTTCTGTGTCATAATTTCAGTTCACAAAGACTCTCCAATAAGTCTCCACTTTGAACCCAAATTGCCACCAATGAAGCTTTATTTCTTTAATGTAAGTTTTTGCAAATATCTACCTTTCTAGCCCACCTTCCCCCTACTCCTTCCTGTTTATTTACACTGTGCTCTCGCCTTGTTAGAACATTTGACAGATTCAGGGTCATGCCCTCGCTTCTCATCCAGGGATGCTGTGAACACTTTTGGAGGGGCATTAGTGGGGACATTGCACACTACAATTGTGGTTCCAAAATTTATGGATTTTAGAGATGAATAAAATAAAATTATATAAATACACATATTTAAGGTTGCCAACCTCTTAATTTGCAAAGAAAAGATGTGGGGAAAAAATAACAGAAACTAACCAATGTACTATTCACACAGTTCATAAAAGACAGAACGTTTTAAAACCAAAAATATAGGAAGTCTATAATTTCAGAATAAATAATAGCTCTTTCAATTGAGCAAATTTACCTTCATGAAAAATTCACTATATTTTTAGTTTTTACATTTTGCAGCAAACTAGGGAAAGTAATATTGACGGGTCCTGGGCTATGCACCAGTGTTTGGGCTTTAGAGATCATTCAACTACCTCACTTAGTGTGCACTCCTATATGTGAAGCTCCCTATGAAAAATTCTCTCCGAACTAAAATGTCAAACACACACACAAAAGTGTTGAGGCCCATGAAACGTCTGACCTCTCCCCCCGGATTGGTATATTTTCTCTTCATGGAAAATGCAAATTGTATGACTGATCAGGTTTCCCTTTTTGTTTTGGCTATCTGGTCACAGGTGCAGCTCAACTTTAGAAACTCCATGGGTTCCTATGACCTGCACATCTGAATTCTAATTAACCTCCCCACCTGGTCTTCGCCTTCTAGTCTCATTTATATTTTCCTAGATGCTTGTTTATTTTACTTGTAATTTTTCTCTTTTATTGTAATCTTTCTTATAAGCTGCCTCAAAGCGTTTGTGGAATGAGGTAACGTAATTCAAGTCAGTATTTAACCATTGTCCCCATACTGTATACTCTTGCACACCTTCCAGTCACTGATGCACCATTTCCTCTGCCTGGACTGTCCTTGGTTCTTTTTTTTCATCTCACACATACCTACATATCCCCGGACACTGAGCTCAAATGTTATCACTTCTGTGAACCTTCCCTGACCACCATGGCCTATCTGGCACTCCCCCTCATCCTACCCAGGCTAAAACAATACTTTTCTACATATTTCTACTATGACACTTGCTACATTGTGGTATAGTGATATTGACTTTGCTGCCTCTGCCACTGGATTCCGGGTTCAAAGGTGAGGATTGAGCCAAGCCCAGTTTCGATCCCCTTGACCTAACTCAATATATTTTTAACAAATAGATGGGTAAATAAAAGCACAAATGGACAAAACAGATGGGAAGCCTTTGAGCTGCTGTCAGTCAAGAGGCACCTCATAGATGAGAACAGATTTTATTAAGGAGAAAATATGGGGGTTCTAAAAGTACTGGAGTCATAACGAGGGCAAGCATCTTCCTCTTTTTTGTTGATTGCTTTATCCCCAGGGCTTCTTGAAGTACCTTGCATACAGCAGGCCTTAGTAATTACTTCTTATATGAATGAACGAATAAATGGTCTCACTTGGCCACTCTTCATAATAGTTTCCGTGAAGAGCCCTCAGATTACTATCACTATGTAGGATTCAAGCTTGTTTTGAAGAGACATCAGTTCTTTTTGGTACAGTGTTTTACATATCACTGCCTTTCAGTGAAGTGTCCACATGATAATGAACAGTGCTCTCCTTTCTCAAGATCTCAACCTTATCTGCCACTGAAGGCACATTCTACTTGTGGAAAATATTAGAAATAATAGAAACCCAAGTCTGAGCCTCCTTGAGAAGCTTGTAGAACAGTGGCCTGTCATGTGTCATGCATCCTCATTTTTTTCTGTTTCCATCAGAGTTGGCCTGCTGGGTATAGAGAGAACTGCCTCCTTAAGAATGATAATGCCTATAGATGGGCAAGGTCTTGCTGTGGGAATAACATCCATGAGTCCATATTTTCCAACATCTCTCATTATGGAGGTGGCATAGTCAATACAGTGGAGACACCATAATGATAGACTCTTCTCTTCCATTGGGACTTCACAGGCACCACATTTACATGCTAAGGATATTTTAATTGAGGGGAAAATAAAGGAAGCAGCACACAGTATTTAATGAGTACACCTTAATGGGTCCACCCTTGGATTCATCTGGGATGATGAGCAGAACAATACTCCTTAAACAGAAGGTCTGACTCTTTTTGGTACCTCTCTTCACGTGAAAACATTAGTCTCATTTGACCAGCTTGGAAAAGCAAATACTCTTGCAAGAAAGACAGCTGCCAGCCAGAGGGGACCTCCTAATCTGCCATCATTTTGGATTAACTGGATTGAATAGCAGCTGTACAAAACACTATGTTAGATGAAAGGGAGCTCCACACCAAACCCCAGAGCTAGCCTGTCTCTGCTCCCCACTCAATGAACATAATAAGTCAGACATCGCCATGATGACAAGTATGTGTCCAAAGGACTCAGCTTCCATGACAGGATGGATTTGAGCTCTCTAGGGGAAGTCAAGGAAGCTTATGTATCATTTGTTTTTCATCAATGCTAAAAGCATTTTCTATTGTTACAGGCCAGATGAGACAGGACAAAGAAAAGTTTGTTGGCTCAGTAGGAAACCTCCTAAGGGGCAGAAAGTAGCTGAATCACTGAGCCATCAGTGGGTAACCTGAGGGAACAGTTACATGTGGCTCATCTGCTGTCTTTTCCATTTTAAGGAATCTTGGGGGGTGGGGGAAGGATTAGAGGCATCCCATTCAGTTAAAATATTACATAATAAAGATAGAAGGCACTGTGTTCCCCAAACCTTGGCAACACTGGAGTGTGGTGCCAACCTTCCGTTTCTGTGGACACGTCACCAGATTTACAGGGAGCAATCATCAGCACAATCAGACACTCTTCTCTTCACCTGCCATTGTCCAGTGCTTCTCCAGGGAAAAATTTCACCTCTGCATTCATTATCCTTCACTGTTGTTGAGAATACAAATGAGCCATAATTCAACTTGTTGTGAGCCATATATCAGATGTGAACTTGAAAGAATAATAATAATAGCTAAGTTCATGGAGGAATTACTGTGAGCCATGTATCATTCTAAGACTTTACATGTGTTACCTCATTAATCTTCACAATAACCCTATGACTGAGGGTGCTATCATTATCTGCTTTGCAGATGAAGAAACTGAGGCATAGAGACGTTAAGTAACTTGCCAATGGTAACATTAGCTACTTAATGGCGGAGCAGGGATTTATTTGAACCTAGGCACTCTTGATCCAGAACTCACGTTCTAATCTCAATGGTTAAACTGCCTTCCTAAAATAATACAGACAAGAGAAAAGTCAGTTCACACAAAACTCAAGTGATTTTAAACACAGCTTTACAAGTATGTCTTAGCTCAATGCTATTGCCCCTTGAACTTTTAAGACTAGAAGGGCACTACTGAACTAAATACCAGTATTCCGAAGACCTGGTTTCTAAAAAGTCAAGTAAGTTTTCCTAGAGCATAGCTGAGCAATCACTGAATCACAAGGTTGAAGGGGACCCTGGGAAGCCATTTCTTCACAGTCCTTAAGAAAACAAGATGTAGGCAAAGAAGGATAGAGGTAGAAAATAAAATGACTCTTGAAGTTTCAGATGGCCGGTGGGAGGTGGACGTGAAGAACAGTCATTGGAGCTGGCAGTAGTGGAACGGCACCCAAATACTTTCAATTTAAGTGGCAGCTTAGCAGCTATTTGAAGGAAATATGTTAGCATTTCCTTTACCTTAAAGGACATATAGTACTACTAACAGTAATAATAATGATAACAGTTAACCTTTATGGACTGCTTATTATATGCCAAGCATTGTGCTAAGCATTTTATTTAATCTCCACAGAAATCCTATGAAGTAGATACTATACCTATCTATCCCCATTTTACAGATGAAGAAACTGAGGTACAGAAAAGTCAAGTAACTTGTGCAAGGTCACATAGCTAGCAAATGGTAGAGCAAAGATTCAAACCCAAGTGCAGTCTATCTTTGAGGCTTGTGTTGTTAAATACTAAGCAAGGTACTGTCTCTGCAGAAATAGCCCTCTGAGCTACTGTTAAGAAAATCAACCCCAATTTTTTAGGCCGATTATTGACCCCAGTGCAAGCTCTGGGCCTGTAATGATGGCTTGGATGATTTTTTACTCTCAGTGTTAGGCCTTTTTTGCTCTACATTATAGACGGGTGGCTAAGCATTGAAGAGTACTTTGTGAACATAGATTTATGTTTAGAGGTGATAATTTCCAAACAATATGATATAAGCTAACATTTAGTCTCCTGGCATTAGAGCAGATCTGGCTTCAAGATTTTTCCTGGAACATATACCCATATAGTTCAGATTTCCATAAACTGACACTATTTAAGCCAAACCAGATTGTCTGGTCACTCTAGACTATAAGAGATTGTGACTTGGGACCACTCCATATGGAGCTATAAAATAATATAGAATATTTTGGTTTAAATTTTATTATAATTAAATAACGAAGAAAAGCTGAAAAGCCTATTTAGAAATGTCTATAAGAAATATATTAATAATGATCTTTAAGGTATTTTAATAGCCAACATGTTTGAGCACTAACTATGTGCCAGGCATTGTGCTGAGCACAATTTAATTCTCACAACAAGCTTCAGGTTAGGTACTGTTAGTTTGATTTTATGAATGAGGAAATTGAGTCTCATAGAAGATATTTAACTATCCAAGATGAAGTAGTGAAAGAAATAGGCTTGGAAGTCAGCCAGATTGTCCAGAGTCTGAGCTCTTAACCACTATTAATAAGGGCTCCTGTCATAACACCCGCTGATCCCAGATTGGCCCCACTAGTCATTTAAAACCGAAGGAGATCCATGGTCCAATCATTCTAGCCCTCAAAGGATCCCTGGTTGCTCATTTCAATTATTGTCGGTGTAATGGAGTAGGATGCAGTCTAGTTGACTGCAGTCCATAGTATAAGTTACAGTGTGGTGGGACAGTTTTTTGCCTTTGCCACATATAGAATCCCAGCTCCTTTTTTCTCCACCCATTTCTCATTCACGTATCATTTTTTCTTTATGCTTCGCTGCTTTTATGCTTCTTTCCTAGTTTTCAACGTAATAACATTTCTTAATTTATTATTAAGTATCATTGCTTACCCTACCTCACCCCCATTATAACATAGAAGGATTCAAAATCTGGGCTGGAATTGTGAAATTATTTTTTGGGGGGGGTGGGGTTAGCTAATTATATAAATGAATGGCACAACAAAGTAGCATCACCCTAGATCTGTTTCTCATCTTTAATGTGCTTGTGAATAACCTGGGGATCACGTTAAAATGTAGCTTCTGATTCAGTACATCTGACCTGTGGCCTGAGATTCTGGGATTCTTAACTCCCAGGTTATGCAGACCACATTTGAGTAGCGAGGTCCTGGATTGGCCTGGTCCTGTCATGCTTTTAAGTAGGATCACAATTAAATGAACATTAATTAAATGGTTTAGGATATTTAAAAAGCAGCCCAGGTTTCCTGAGATGGCAATTCCCTAATGTCTTCACAAACTTATTTTAATGTTTTATAGCTTTGACACTACAGGAAGCTTTTTTTTGTGTCTAAACTAAACCTTTCAGATGCTGTGGCATTTTTCTTCTAATTTTATCTTTAGCGAAAATATATTTGGTACACCGTGCCCATTCTCTTACAGGTTACATTGTTTAAAAAAATATGAACAGTTATTCAATGTTAACAATAGTCTTTGAGATGTTCCCCACCATCTCCGTTCCTCCCCTTTAGGAATCTAAGATTTTGGGGATGTCTAAGTCAGTTCTCATTCCAGCTGCTGTTTATTTGCCTCCTCTAAGAAATCTATAAAACTGGACAAGCTTTGTAATTCCTTGCCAAACTCTGTTGCCTCTTATTTCAATGAGCTATTTAAATGTTCAATGACCATATCCCGCATCAGATGTACCCCCAGCTTGCTCATAGTGCAATAGGAAGTATACTAGTAACTACTGGCCACCCAGTCCATAAAGCTCGTATTACAAAAACGCACACTCTAGGCAGAATCTGGTAAATGTCAACTTCAAAATAAATTGTGTCATACTGTTATATTTATTACCACATGGTCAATAAAAAGAAACACTTGTGAGTTGATTAAAAATAGCATACCAGGTAAAATTGGTTGTCCAGCAATTCCCAGCGGTGTCATTCCAAGATTATTCATTGCTGTGGCCCATGCAGTTGGATCAGACATAGGTAGTGTCATTGCAGTGGAATCCACATTCAGAGTTCTACTATTATCAGCTAAAAAGAAATGACAAGCAAAATAATTTTTTCTATTAAGATTTCAGTATCTAGTTTACTTATCAAGGGAAACTCTGGTAAACTCTTTACAGATTTGGGCTGATGGACAAGTGGTGGATAGGGCCTTAATTCCAGCTCTTTACAAGGGTTAAAACAATATACTTGAACTGGTAGGAAGTCATAGAATTTGAAAGCAGTTTACCATATGGCATTTTAGTGTGTTTCTTTCTTTCTTTCTCTTTCTCCCTCTCTCTCTCTCTCCCCATGCTCTCCCCTCCCTCCATTCCTTCCCTCTTGTTTTTTTTTTTTTATGAAGACTTTTTTTTTTAAGAGGAGTTTTAGGTTCACAGTAAAATGGAGGGGAAGGTACAGAGATTTCACATATACACCCTGCTCCCACACATGCGTAGCCTCCCCCATTAACAACATCCTCCACCAGAGTGGTACATTTGTTACAACTGATGAACCTACATTGACACATCGTAATCACTCAAAAGCCATCCTTTACATTAGGGTTCACTCTTGGTGTTGTATATTCCATGGGTTTGGACAAATGTATAATGATATGTATCCATCATTATGCTATCAGAGAGAGTATTTTTGCTACCCTAAAAATCTTCTGTGCTCTGCTTATTCATCCCTCCCAGCGCTCTAACCCCTGATCTTTTTACTCTCTCTATAGTTTTGCCTTTTATAGAATGTCATATAGCTGGATTCGTACAATAGGCAGCCTTTTCAGACTGGCTATTTTAACTTAGTAATATGCATTTAAGGTTCCTCCATGTCTTTTCATGGCTGATAACTCATTTCCTTTTAGTTCTGAAAAATATTCCATTGTTTGGATGTACAACAGTTTATTTATCTGTTCACCTACTGAAGGACATCTTGATTGCTTCCAAATTTTGTCAATTATGAATAAAACTGCTATAAACACCCTTGTGCACATTTTTGTGTGGACATAAGTTTTTTAACTCCTTTGGGTAAATGCCACGCCATGCAATCACTGGATCATATAGTAAGAGCATATTTAGTTTTGTAAGAAACCGTCAATCTGTCTTCCAAAGTGGCTGTACCATTTTGCATTCCTACTAGCAATGAATGAGATTTCCTGTTGCTCCACATCCTCACCAGCATTTGTGTTGTCAGTGTTTTGGATTCTGGCCATTCCAATAGGTGTGTAGTGGTATTTCATTGTTGTTTTAATTGCATTGCCCAGATGACATAGTATGTGGAGAATCTTTTCATATGCTTATTTGCCATCTGTATATTTTCTTTGGTGAGATGTCTATTAAAGTCTTTGGCCCATTTTTTAATCAGGTTTTCTGTTTTCTCATTGTTGAGTTTTAAGAGTTCTTTGTGCATTTTAGCTAACAGTCCTTTATCAGATGTGTATTTGGCAAATACTTTCTCTCAGTCTGTGGCTTGTCTTCTCATTCTCTTGACATTGTCTTTTGTAGAGCAGAAGATTTTAATTGTAATGAAGTCTAACTTATCAATAATTTCTTTCATGGACATGTCTTTGGTGCTGTATTTAAAAAGTCATCATCATATTCAAGGTCATCTAAGTTTCCTCATGTTATCTTCTAGGAGTTTTATAATTTTATATTTCACATTAGGTCTATGATTCACTTTGAGTTAATTTTTGTGATGGGTATGAGATCTGTGTCTAGATTGCTTTTTTTGCATGTGGATGTCCAGTTGTTCTGGCACATCTGTTGAAGAGACTATCTTGCTACCTTGTATTGCATTTGCTCCTTTGTCAAAGATCAGTTGACTGTATTTTTGAGGGTCTATTTCTGGGCCCTCTCTTCTATTCCATTGATCTATTTGTCTATTCTTTCACCAATACCACATTGTCTTGATTACTGTAGTTTTGTAGTAAGTCTTGAAGTTGGGTAGCATCATTCTTCCAACTTTGTTCTCATTCAATATTGTGCTGGCTATTCTGGCTCTATTGTCTCTTCATATAAACTTTGGAATCAGTTTGTTGATATCCACAAAATTGCTTGCTTGGATTTTGATTGGAATTGCATTGAATCAACTTGGGAGGAACTGACATCTTGACAATATTGAGTCTTCCTATGAATAAACATGAAATATCTCTCCATTTATTTGGTTCTTTGATTTTGTTCATCAGAGTTTTCTGGATTTTTTTCAAGCATACACACCACAGGAGCTTGGGATGATTAAGAGGTTTCCCATTCTTGTCATCGTCTAGTTGTATATGATTACTTCAGCAGCATCCATCCAAACTACTCATGCATGAAAACCAAGACAAAACATCCAAGGGTTTCCAGAGTAGCAATAAAAATTATATTCCTGATGTAATTTCCTATCTTTGAGGCAATAATATTGAATAGAGCTGGACACACAATCAAGAGACATCAAATTAGCCAATTGAGTATTTTGGGGGCTTACAGGGACACCAGAGAATAAGTAGATAGGAGACATAGTCTCTGCCTTCAAAGGTTATATAATCTAATTGAAGAGACCAATGATCATGGTGATGATTATTACTATTATCACTAATTATTGTACACATCATATGCTAGGTAAAGCACCTGGCATACATTAGAACCATTAAACTTTCAAAACAACCCTATAAGATAGGGACTATTTATATCTCCATTTAACAGATGAGAGGCTTTGAAAGGTCATATATATTGCCCAAGATAACATAAGATGTGTACTTTTAGCCACTATGCTTTACTATCTCCAACTAAACAATTAGGAAACAATGAAAGACTTGAATGGTATAGACAAGAAATTTTACTGAAGTTTAAGGAATGAAGAACTATTGTGGCTTGAGTAGGTGGGGTAGGTGGGAAATGCTTTATCGAAAAGATAGGATTTGAAGGAATGGGCCAGATTTCTATACAACATGTCTTGAGTGATGGGTAGCTATTATATAGGTAAAGAAGAGGGGAAAAAACATTTCAGAAGTAGGGATAACATAAGCAAAGACATTGAAGTGGGTTATATATGCGTGTGAATGTATATACTGCACAGTTGGGAGAGAGGTAGTCATAAGTCATCTGAACACAAAGAGACTTTTATTTGGGGAAATTTCCCTCTGACTACTAATTTCCATAGGAAAAACTTTCCATGGCTTTTCCCCTACCTCCCAGTAGGTACTCCTGCCAATTATACCTCCAAAGGCAACTCTGTTCTAATAGTAGCTTGCTAACGTCTATCACATCCTTCCAACCTGGCAACATCAGGGATGATCCTTGGCTGAGTTATTTATACAAGTGCTATTTTGGTCACTGATTGGTCAGAACAAGCAAATGCAAATGTCCAAAAGCATTACTTTTGAAATATTAGTTTTTATTATTTTTCTATGCTGCCTACGCCTCCTCTCCATAAACCACACACACAGACACCCTCCCTCACCACACACACAGAGTGATTGATGGCCCTCAGCATTTGTTACTGCAGTCAGAAGTCACATTTCAGAACTGGTGATTTTTCCATCTGTAGGAACTCTAGTTCTCACATCCAGTTTTCAGTGCACTCCCATGAAGGCATATTAGAAGGCTAGAAATAGACTGCTTGTAAATATTATCAAGAAAACAAATATGGGGCATCAAATATCCTTTGGGTCAAGAGTTTATATAGTGATTATTAGGGTCATCGGAACTCCCAATCTCCAGCCAGAGGAGACAAGATTTAGGAAATGCCTTAGCTGGAAGGGACCTTTAGAGATCACTGAGTCTGCACTCTGATTTTCTCTAGTGGCTGGAGAATGATTCCCAGAGGAAACAGCTAGGTTTAGAAGGACTGGGCCCCAATGCCAAAACTAATTTCTTACAATGGTTTGGCTACTCATTGACTCTGCAGTCCTGGGAAATATAAGAGAATCAGGAATTATTCTCAATAAAGAATTCCGAGATCAAAGAATGAGAATTTACAATGTACCAACCTAGCCAAACCCTGGACTAATTTTGCGGGGAGGGGAGAGAATTATCTAAATTATCAATTTTTTTAAAGGATAGCAGAGTATTACTATTTTCAAAATAGATATTAATTCAAATTGCCTGTAAAAATGTTAGCAGGTAGAGTTCTTGCTAGGCTTGTTTACATGAACAGATAAGGACAATGTGTAATTAACAGCATTATTTTGCTACAATGAATTTGGTTCTTAAATTCTTAAGGAGTTCTGCCTTCTCATGTCCCTTCCCTCCTCCACCACCCATCTCCACCTGTCAAATCCTACTCATTTTTCAAGGGTCATCTCAAATGCCACCTTGTAGGTGAAGCCACCTCATTGGAATTAATTACTCTCTTCTATGTGTTATCATAACACTTTATCCAGAATTCGATTTTTATATGTTTGCTTATTCTCTCACTCCTTTTCCCCAAACCAAACTTTTATTGTCTTACTATACACCAAGTTGTGTGCTAGTGACTAGGAATACAGAGATGAACCAAACTCACTTGCTGCTCCAGAAGAACTCAAAACACAGTGAGCGGCATGACACGTAAACAACCAAATACAAATTATTGTAATAAGTACTGTAATAAAACTATGAGTAAAGTGCTATTGGAACAGAGAAGGAGTAATTAAATCTGTGGGAATGGGTTTGGATGTATGTGCTTGGGGTGGGGGGGGAGGGGGATGAGAAATGCCAGGGAACCCTTCACCAGGAAAGAATCATTTGAAATGGGACTTTAAGGAGAAACAGGATTTTCCTCCACATAGTAAAGGGAGGAATAGGGTTGAAAAGCATTCCAGGAGGCAAGAACAAGCGAACATTTACCATTGACTGCCTTGAATTACAGTTATTGGAGACATGTCTCTCTTCTGCTAGCCTGCATGCTCCTTTAGGTCAGGGACTGGGTTTTAGGTATCTTTCTTTCTCCATTTCTTAGTTCAGTGTCTGGTATAAAGTAGGTATTCAAGAAATATTTGAATGAATGAATAAAGAAAATCAACTTACATTGATTTGGGGCACAATAAGCAATCTAGGCAATGACAATCATTGATTATTTGTATACCTTTTCAGAATGATAAATTGTCTTAAAAGGGATGACAATTGCTAAACTGGTTCTCTCTCTCGAGAACAACTGAGTTTAAATGTAGGAATTTACTTAGAGTTACAACCAGGGATAGAAGCACCCAACTAATAATTCAGTTTGATCTCATTAGCTATAATCTTTTTCCCATATAGGCATAGTTACAAATCTAAACAAGCTTGTAAATTTTTACTTTCAATGAAAAATCCCAGATGATCACCTCTCTCTGGCAGCAATATGGATTTAAGGTCTGCACTAACAAAACATGCTGTGTTAAACATCTGTTCCGAATCATCACTTAATGGTGGAAAAGTTAATTCCTGGCCTGATTCACTTTCCAGACTAAAAATGGATATCTAGCAATTTCCTTAAGTGTTTTATAAAAGTAGTCTCACTTCACTAAAGGAAGAGATTGCTCATTTTCTCATGAGTTCTACACTCACTGGCAGTGGCCAAGAATATTCAGAAGGCAAGTCCTTGTGGTTGTCAAATGGTCTTCAGAATACCTCACCCAAGTCTGAAGAACATGTCCTGCTATTCTGGTTCTCTGTTCTGCTTGTGTGCTTGTGTGGCGATTCCTCAAGAGATCACAGGTTGTAGAGTGGTTGTGAATGAGTGCCTTCCAGGTAAGTAGATTGAAGACATGGCATTTTGGAACAAGAGTTCATTAGCATCAAAAGAACAAAAGATTTGGAAGTGATCATCCACTTTAACTTGGTATCACTCCATAACTATCAAATCATTGCCATCTGTTTTTTATTGTTTATGCTTCCCTGATTAGTCAATTACTGTCAAAGTTATTTGATCTTGAAGACAATACACACACACACACACACACACACATGCAGGCACACAGGCACACACATTCTGTAATACACCTATCCTGTAGTGGAGTTAATTATTTCAAACGTTTTCTTTATTTTCTGTGAAATAAGTTCAGTATGTTGGTGCCAGCTCGCCAATCGCGGTCTTTTTTTAAGACAAATGGTCTCCTTCTCTGACAAATTACTCTCCTATAATTCTCTTTCTTATGTCCAGTTGGTTGTCATGCTTGCTGTAATTTTGTTACCCAGTATTGTGCAAAGTTGAGGAGAGGATTTTGTCAACAAACGTCTATTGAAAGTGTGTTAAGAGTAGGAAGCAATCCTGCTTAGTGATCGAGAGGATGGGTTTGGGAATCAGACAGCTCTGGGCTCGAGTTTAGTTCTACTACTTAGTAGCTGTAATCTACTCATTATCTTTCTTTTTTTTCTTTTCTTATCTTCTTGCCAGCCTGCCTTCCAGCCTTCCTTTCATATTTACTGTCTGTTCATTGAACATTTTCTATGTGTCAGGCATCATTCTAGATATTGAAGACATTATGGTGAGTCAAAAAGGCTTCATCCTTGGTCTTATGACACTAACACTCTAGTGCAGGAGGGAGATATTAAAATACAAATAAATATAAAATAATTACACATTGTGATAAGTGCTCTGAATAGAGAACTGGGTTTGATGAGAAAAACGCAAGCTACAAAATTAGGAAAATGATAGTATCTACCTTACGGGTTTGTTGAAGATTAAATTAGATAATGTGGGTAAAGAATTTAGTATGGCTTCTGGCTCATATTGTGCATCTGGTAAGTGATAATAATAACATGGGAATAGTTAAGAAGACGATGATGAAGTACTCCCAGCCCTTGAAGGGCTCAAAGTCTACTGAGAGACACAGTATATATATGAATTATTACAATACATTATACAAATAATGAAACAGGCACAGAGAGTTTAAGTAATCAGCTCAATATCACACAGCTAATAAGTGGCAGAACAAGAATACAAACCCAGGCAGCTCTGATGCCGATGCCCACAGTCTTCTCCATCACACTGAACTCTCTCCCAAAGAACCCCTTTACTTTCTGTGCTCCCCTAGCTCACTGAACACATTACAATAGCCCCTACTACATTATATTTTTATCATCTCTTTCCATGTCTGTCTCTCCTCGTAGACTCTGGAATCCCTTATTCCTTCTTGTTATTCCCAGTGCCTATACACCATGTCTGACATAGAGTAGATGTTCGATAAACTATTTTAAATAAATGAATGAGGAAATATATGAGTATATGTAAGAGAGTCCTGCACAGACATTCTTCTTCCCAGAAGCAGGTGCCAAGCTACTTAGAATGGGCTACTACTCTGTTCTTGTATTAAGATAAAATCTCTTTTGGTGGCTTTCTTCTGAGATTGAATATTAAACATTTTTAACAGCGAGAGAGAGGAAGATAAATAAAATGGTGATAATTTGAAGTATTAATTGAAGTATATAATTCTAACACGCTGATAACACAAGAAAATCACAATTACAGAAATACAAACTTTAAGAAAGATAAATCTGGAG
This sequence comes from Equus quagga, assembly GCF_021613505.1. Lineage (NCBI taxonomy): Eukaryota > Metazoa > Chordata > Mammalia > Perissodactyla > Equidae > Equus > Equus quagga. Next base: position 19,406,174 of record NC_060276.1, on the reverse strand, counting down.
ATGGGGAGATAATTTACATCACAGATAAATTCTTCATGGTTAAGAAGGAACTGACTGGAATTTCTTTGGGAATTTAAGGTAATTAAATTTACTAAAATAAATGTGTGTGCAGCAGCCATATTTGTTAGTTCCTGAGGGAAGAGGACATAAACCTCATTTACTTTTGTATATTCTACAGTGATTAGCTCAAAGTATGTGCCAATAAGTGTGCTTTTAAATAAGTGAACTCTGCAAGAAGTCAGCAATTGTACAAAGTGGGGCTTGCCTGCGATGCGCATTTCATAGACCCACAGCCAAAAAAATCTCTGCATTGTGTAGTCCTGAATGGTAGACTTAGCTCCCTAGTCATTTCTGCAGAAGGAAGATAGTGGTCCAAAGCTGGGTGAAACATCAGACCTCTGAAACATACCAGGATTTAGATAAATGGTAAATAATAGCGTTAATGATAGTAATCATAACAAGACTAATACTGGTTAACACTTAATACTTATTATGTGCTGCACACTGTTCTAGGCACTTTATGTACATTAATTTAAAACTTATAACAACTCTATAAAGTAGGACCTCTCATTATCCTCATTTTACTGATGAGGTGACAGAAACAGAGAGGTTAAACAACCTGTTGATGTTCATACGGTTAGCTTGTAGTGGAGCTGGGATTCAAATCCAGGCAGTCTGCCTCCACAATTCATGCTCTTAACCACTCTGCTAAACTAGGGAAGTCATAAAGTTATAGAATATTGGAGCTGGGAGGGCTATAGAGCTCATCACTATACAGATGGCTGCTCCCTGGGTCATCTAGTGCAGTTGTGCTTAACTGGGGCTAAGTTTGCCCCCACCAGGGGACGTATTTGGAGACATCTTTGGTTGTCACCACTGAGGGCTGGGAGGTGCTACTGACATCTAGTGGATAGAAGCCAGGGATACTGGTAAATATCCTACACTGTATAGGACAGTCCCCCACAACAAACAATTATCTGACCCAAAATGTCAATAGTGCCACGGTTCAGAAACCATGTTCTATTGAAGCAATTTTAGTGTGTTCTTACCGAAGAGTGCCTTATATCTCTAGCTTCTTGACAATCCCTTTCCATCTATTACATGTGCAGCCAATCCCAACTTCTGCAGTTTATTTATGCCCTACTCCCTTATGCCACTGTGCTAAGACTAATCTGATTGCCCACCCCTCACAGAGTCTATTAACATTTTTAGCATGGTTACTTTTTTTTGGTGAGGAAGATTGGTGACCTAACATCTGTCACCAATCTTCCCCTTTTGCTTGAGGAACATCATCCCTGAGCTAACATCTGTGCCAATCTTCCTCTACTTTGTATATGGGACGCCACCATAGCATGGCTTGATGGGTGGTGTGCAGGTCCATGCCCGGGATCTGATCCCGTGGACCCTGGGCCACCAAAGCAGAGTGTGCAAACTTAACCACTATGCCACCGGGCCGGCCCCAGTGTGGTTACTTTTATTCTTCACAACAAAGAAATGATCCTCATGATGCGGAGGCCAGGTGCCATGGAAGGCTGATGGAGTACTGTTTAGAGAATGGTTCTGGGAATAGCACTAGGAATACCATGACAAAAGGAAGAGAGAGAAGAAGTTTAGAAAATGCTTGCATGAGACACAGAAGAAAGTCCCATCTCTAGCATATCACACGGGACTTTGCATACAGTAGGCACTCAAGAAGTATTTGTTGTATAAGATTATGGCACAAGGGCAGGGTTGGGTGTCCTAGAACTGAATAACATTGTGCTTTCTGTGCTCTGGCTAAGGGAAAGGAAATAGTAGGATAAATCATGTTTTGGGTCTGCATTAAGCCTAAGGCTCAAGGTTTTATCTTCTGTTTGGTATTTATTGCTCATGAAGCAATATATTGCGTGTTGCAGGTGTTATTTTGAATCCCTCTTCATTTTCTTTGAAAATTAACAATCCATCACTGTGTGTGAACAATGCACTGAAGCCCCAGGCACATCCCACTCTCTCTCAGATCACAGACGTCACCAGCAGTGACGCCACAGCTTGCATCATGCCTATGCAGGGTGAGAGAACTGACAGGGGCTTTTGCAAGACAAGGCTCCCAGGCAGCTTGAGGAAGATGACACCATTAGGACAAGGAGGGACTTTATCTCCTTATGAGCGGTACCAAGGATTGATCAAAGAGCTACTCAAGGGGATCAGGACGTCACAACATATTCTTCCTTGGGGAAGAGGAGAGGACGGCACGGGAGTGAGGGGAAAGGGAAAGGAAAGGGCTTTTATGCTAGTCTATATAGTAGGTAATCATTCTGACATGGGCTGTGAGTACGGCAGGGTATAGGTGGGGGACAGTAGCTTGATCCTCAACTATGCAGATGAGAACCTCAGGGTAGAGGGTGCTTTCACAAACTGACCCTCATCCTGGAAGATTCATTTTTTTATTTTTTGAAGATTGGTACCTGAGCTAACATCCATTGCCAACCTTCTTTTTTTTTTCCTCCTTCTTCTTCTCCCCAAAGTCCCCCAGTACATAGTTGTATATTCTAGTTGTGAGTGCCTCTGGTTGTGCTATGTGGGACACCCTCTCAGCATGGCTTGATGAGCGGTGCCATGTCTGTGCCCAGGATCCAAACTGGTGAAACCCTGGGCCGTTGAAGCAGAGCGCGCGAACTTAACCACTCGGCCATGGGGCCCTCCACAATATTCATTGTTTTAGTCTATAGGCTGGAGTGTCCTGGAGACAGCCAACTCCATATTGGAGCAGTTATAAGGATGTTCAAGGTTTTTAACTAGATCTATGAGAAGCTAGAGTGCCACACCAGCCCTCCAGATGGCAGTTGCAGTGGGCATGAGGGTACAGCGAGGAAGAAGAAAGCCACAGGTTTTGGCATATGCCTCTCCAAGGAACTCACAGCATATATCCTACATTCACGAAGGCAATAGGGTATAGTGGAAGAAATACAGAACTTGGGGCCAGACAGATCTAAAATCAAATTTTGGCTCTATTATTTACTAGCTGTGTGACTTTAGGCAGGTTCCATACACTTTTTAGCCTGTTTATTCACCTATAGTTAGAGATGATGATACCTATCTTTCAAGTACTAAGCTAATGATGTTGATTCCTAACATTAAGTGCTTATTATGCATCTAACAGTATTTTAAGGCTTTATATGTATTATGTAATCTAATCCTCACAAAAATCCTATAAGATAGGCAATATTTATCATTATACCCATTTTACAGATAAGGAAAATGAAACACAAGGAAGTTAGGAAGTTGCCCAAAGTCACAGATGGAGTTAATGTTGGAGTTGAAATTCAAATTTAGGCAGTAGGGTTCCAGAGCCCACACTTTTAAGCACTGAGCTATATACCATCACTACAGTATAAAGAATGCCGAGCAAGTACTCAGTTGTGATCTTAACCCCACTTCCTTTATCTTTCCCTTCCTTTTTTTCAGGTTAAGAAAGAAACCATTCAGCTGCCCTGTGAAGGACTCCTCCCATTTCTCTGAGCTGGAGCCAGGGGCCTCCTTTGTTATTTTAAGGTGGGCTGGCATGGTTAAAGAATTTCAGGGACAGTCTTTGTCACTTCAAGGTTATTAGCTGAATGTGAGCCAGTAGAATGGGTTGAGGTTGGATGCAGGGGTCCTGGAACCCTAGGCAGGCTCCAGCATGGGAACCTGGGAGGCTTCCTCCAAGAGCAGCGGCTAGCTGCACTAGAGAGGCTCTCTTGAGCTTTTCTGGACTAACGTCCATAATTCTCCACCCCTGGCTTCTTGGGCTTCTGAGTTACCAGTGAAATCACATTACCCTGATCTAGGGTGAATGGCTGACTGTGGCCCTCTAATCTTTAAGATCGCATCATCACATTTGTTCCATATTTCCTCACCTGATATTTAAAGAACACCGGAAGCATAAATGGGCCGCAAAAATGTTACTTACTCCAGTTCCTTTAACATCTGCACTAATTGCCTGTTAAGCCACACATTCCTTTTCATTGTTTTGGAACAGATGCATTAATATTACTGTCAGGATCTCAAATGTTGTAGCTACTGGTTTTCAGCTAGAAATCTTAATATTTAACAAAACTAATTGCATTTCAGGTACTGAGTATGCTCTTTAAGTTAATGGTGTGGCTGATGGTAGAGAGGGAATGGAGAAAGAAAAACAGAAGCATAAACTCTGTAAGTTCCGCAAATTCTGTGGTCTACGCTTTCCTGAGGGAAGTTGTGTAAGAGATGACTTGGCAACCTTGTGCTACGCTGTTGGAAGTCTGGCAAGATCTCCTGGAGGAAAAAATAAACAGCCCTGAAGTTAATCCACAAGCCGTTCTGCTTTAGCCCTTGTTGCTGAAAATTTTTCCAACATGTTTCAGTCTAGTTCCTGGCCATAGGAGATAGAGTACAACAAAGATAAATATAGCATGGACTAGATCTGGAATTAGGAGGGCTGAGTTTGAACTCTGGCTCTACTGTTTACTCGCTGTGTGGCAATCACTTACACCCGTGTTTGTCAAAGTGCGGTCCAACCAAGTACTTCAGAATCACCTGGCATGCTTGCTAAATAGCCAAGTTTCAGGGCCCGTGACTGAGGTTTTTACCTGGTGGTGCTGGGGAATCTTGTTGAACAAGCACCCTAGATAACTCTTATGCCCACTGCAAATTTGAGAAACACAGAGCTTCAGTTTCCCTATCCATAAATAAGAATGATAGCACCCCTTTCACAGGGTTGTGGTGAAAACAACACAGGTGGGCGATATGTGCCAGCTGTACCTGAATCTTTGAATGAGATTATGGCAGGGCTTCAGGATACATTCTGAATATTAATTTAACAAATGTGCTAAATCCATGCACTACTTGGTGGTACCAAGGTGAAAAATTCATGTTTCCCTGCCCTTTGAAGGGCTCATAGACTAGTGCGAGAGATAGACATGAAAAGAAAAACTACTGTATAGTTTGATAATGGCTAAACAGACATATGAAGAAGGGGGAGGCAGTTACTCTGCTAGGAGGAGAGGTGGTGGTGGAGGAGGGAGGGGAGCATAGAGGACATGATGTTAAGCTGGTGAAGGTGACTTTAAAGTGAGTTTTGAGAGAAAAGCCAATTATTATGGTACCATCAGTGTCTTAAAAGGTATAGGAGATAAGGCTGTATTTGTGCTAAGTCTAAATCCCAGAATAGATATTGTCCTTGTTTGGGGAGATGGGCATGAGTGAAGAATATTTTCCATATCACTTTACTTATTATTCCTCTCTCCTAAAAGTTGAAGGTTAAAACACTGGAGTCTTTTGTGTTCTTCTGTTGGTTGGACTCTAAGAGGATGGGTATTAGACCATATTGTTGAATTGCTTTGCAGGTCACTAACTACAAGGCCATGGTCTAAGTCAGGGGGGTGGGACACTGGCCATGACCACTATAAACAAGTCAAGCGTTAAATCCTACCGATAATGGGAACTTTGGCTTGAGAACTAGCTGCCTCAGCAGAGTCATCCTCAAATATTAAGGGCAATGCTATATATACACATCCAACCGTGGGAGGCAGTGAGTAATGGCTCTGCCTTGGACCAGCAGCCCTGGCCCCTTTCTAGCTTCTTTAGCTCTGAAGGCAGCCTAACTCGAGTTTTCAAATTCCACTTCAATTTGACAAATAATCAGAAAACAATAGTCTTCACTATACAGAATTTCACACTGCCCCCACCACCCTGTTTCAAAATGACTGATTTTTTTTTAAACTGCAACACACTCTCACTAACCCCCATCATGCTTTTGGCCAGACCAAGCATGAGAAACTCTCGATCTTTAATGCTGTGTGACCCTGAATGAAAAAAATAATGGAGTTTGTAATAGTAGTTAAGATCTTGGTCTTTGGATTAGATCTGAGTTCTAATCCTGGCCCACCACTTATTAGCTGTGTGATGCTAGGGAAGTGACTTAATGTCTCTGTTCTTCATTTTCTACATCTGAAAAATGACGAAAATAATAGTACCTATCTCATAGGGCTGTGGTAAGGATTAAGGGAGAAAATATGTAAAAAAAAAAAGAAAGAAAGAAAGAAAGAAAAGCCCATTGCAACATCTAGCTCAGTAAGTGGTTGTAGAATACTAGTAATTATTATTAATATATTAACAATAGTGGGCATTGCCTCTGATATCTTATGGAAAACAGGGGCCACTGGGGGTGGGGAGAGAGGAGAATGTTATAACTCCCTCAGGTGAAAAGGGCAGGAAACTACCAATACGGGAACTAGCCATTAATTATAGTGGGGAATGTACTTAAAGAAAAAAGAACAAGATGGCTTCTCTGTAACTTTACCAAAAGCACTGCCAGAAAGAACAGTGGGACTGATTTATATTCCTATCATCTGACTGATGCATTTTCTAAAAGTGGTACTGCTAATAAAATCCTCAAAAGATTTTCCGGTGTCACCCTCCTCCTCCTCCACTGTATATACCCCAAACCCATCAGACCTGCTGCCAAAACTCCTTTGTTCCAAAAGCATGGATGGCATTCGCATCCCTGCTCTCACTCGTGATCACCTCATCTGTGGTGGAGGAAAGCCAGAATTACTTAGTATTACATCCATTATCCATAAGAATGATGGAAGGGCAATGAGGTAGGCAGGAGAAGAACTTTCTCTTCATGGCCAGCTTTCCAAATAAGACAAAAGGAGGTTATGGCCATAGCTGTGACCTCTGTGACAGCTGGGCAGAGGACACCCACTGTATTAGCCTACTTCGGGAACAATCCATATGCAAGTGATTTGGCTGGCAGTTTGTGATTCTGGGGAAGTATTAATAATCGTGCCTTTCCTGGAATCTATCTTATATATGACGTATTTTTCTCCATTTAATATAATAGTTCTCCTGAATATTTTAATACAGCAATAGTAGTCCAAATAGCAAACACATGTGAGTTATTGACTTTCCTTCCTTTTATCCATTTCTGCTGTAACTTAAATTTTCTTCCTGAGTGAATCTCCAGGCCCCTAGTGACATCACCTTTAATCCATTTGAGTTTTTTTTTTAATTGGCATTAACATGGAGGAGACATAAGCTGCTAAAAAATAAAAAACGTCTAGGTTGGTGATGATCTCCAGAGCAAACCTTACAGGGACTAGTAGAACAAATTTGATTTGAAAATGATTACAAAGGGCAAATTCCCTGTAAATAATGAATTGGAAAAAAAATCAAGCTGGGAGTATTTGCTTATCCACTTATTTCCAAATGGAAGAAAAACCGTAATTCCTGTCAGCCTGTGCTTACAGCATGCCTACATTGGTCAGAGAGAAACCAACCAGTGATGAAAATAAATACACAAGCCCACTTATTCACTGCATTCTCTGTCAGGCCCAACACCAAAAAAAGCCATAAAGATAGTAAGTCTTTGGGTAACAACCTATAAATCCATGGTTACGGTTCAAGCACTTAACTTCAAATTCCCAAATGACCACACCACTGTTATTTCCTCTCCCAGAAGCTAGAAGTTCACTGTCAGAAAGGAGGGGAGAGGCATCTGAAATACTCAAAGACCCTGGGAAAATTCTGGGAAAGCATGCTCTACTCACAAAGCACAACTTCATGAGAAACTAACTGGTACGTCACTGGGAGACACTGTCAGAGCAAACTGGCTAAGGTTTTGATCAAAGTGCACCTAGCTTTCAATGGCGGCTATCTTCTTTAAAAATGTAAGGCTAATTTCTGTATATCAAATCCTATTTTTCCACTGACTCACACTGTCTTTTTCTAATTTTTTAAATTAAATATTGAGTAGGTGCAAAGGGGAATTTCTAAGAGATAAGTGCAAAGCATAAGAGACAATGGTACAACGAAAATTGTGTACCCAACACGCAGTTTAAGAAAAAGAATATAACTATTATCTTTAAAGGCCACCATGTGCCCCTCACTAATTCCTTCCATCTCTCCTCAGAGGTAACCATTATTCTGAGTTTTGTGTTAATCATTCCTTGTTTATTTTTACAATACTACTACATATGATGATGCTGTCTCTTCAGGAATTTTTTATCTGAATTTCTGAAGGATTCTTTCATTGCCAGGAGCTTGAATTTGTGCTATTCTCCCTCATACTCCTCCCCCTCCCTCCCTGAAGCTTTGTAGTTAGTGATCTATGAACAAAGTGGTTGTCAAAGACATCATTTAGTAGTGAAACCATATGGAAAGACAGGAATTCTTTTCTAACATGGCTACTTTCCTTTTGTTTTTCTTAAGTGAATCCCTGCATGGGCCCTAATTTGTTTACCCAGAGGTTTGGGAACATAGAAGTGGCAGTGAGCTAGAGAGCAGGGTAATAGGGCTGTGTGTATTGTCTAGCCTGGGTACCTCAGAGTTTTGGAGTCAGAAGGCCATACTATTTATTGGCTGTGTGACTTTGGGCAAGTCACTTAATGTCTCTGATCCTTGGTTCCCTTGTCACAAAAATGCAGACAAGCATAATACTGATCTTACAAGGTTGGCGAGATGGTTAAACAAGAGATATTAATTGTTAAAGTGTTTTGAGAGCTGTAAGATACTCTATAAATGTTAGCTGTTAATGATGCTGCCGTTTCGCTGCTGTTGTTGATACTATAATATGAGTTCTGTTAAAGTCAGGGTAAAGGACAAGATGGTTATGAATTTTCTAAGTCTGGAGCTAATCCACAGATTTATCCTCGCCAGCACAGCTGGCAAAGCACAGACAAAATTAAATTTTCTTTTCCAACTCTGTATTATCGGTCTATGTGGTAACTTTCCACCTTCAAACATCTTCCTCACATCCCACTGTACCTGCCCAACCTGCATGTGTGGGTGTTGTGTTTGCTCTGGCCTACATCAGGGCTGGAGCCTAGGGCAGAAAGTAGCCACACATTACAGGCATCTAACATTTTCTCTTCCTAGTCATTTCTCATAGGACGGTTCCAGCTGGTAATTCAAATAGAAATGTATGCAAGATGTGCTCATCACCTGATCAGTTTGCGCCTGAGGAACCTTCTGAAGGTCCTGACTTTTGCCTGTGTGATATTAACATAACCATTTGCATGTCATTTCCATTTTGTTTTTAAAAGGGTCTCTCCTTGAAGATCTAGGAGAATGAGAGTAAGCAGTGGAAAGCCACGTTTCCATTCTGCAAATGATATAATCAAATCTGTAAATGGGCAAAAATACACACAAGAGATGTTCCATAAAACTGCTGGCAATTATTTCAGTGAACACACGCAAGTTGTGTACGATTCCCCACAGCTGCCGCAGGTGTTGGAGGAAGAGATTCAAACAACAGAGGGGAAATATCGATCATCTTTCTGAATATGGAGCTAGGCTACTTGCTTGGGTACCCAGGAGGGGGTAAGGGAGGAAGAGTGCTGGTAATGTTCCCACACATGTTTCCCAGCCTTGAGGCTGGACAGCTACACGCCCATCTGCTGCTAAGGAAAAAAACCAGACAGGGCTTAAGCACATGGGACAGGCTGTTTGACCTCTGAGGTTGCAAGGCTCTTGCCCTCCGCCTAACAGCTGACGCCTGGAATAAGCAGGCGAGCCCCTCATGGCCTCTGCAGGGACTAGCATGATGGCTCCAGCTGAGGGGCGGCTGCAGCTATGGCAACAAATGCCCAGGAATGAGTTAACACCAGCCAGAGGGGTTAATGAGTGAAGCAAGGGCTTTTATACAAATGCATTAAGGAAAGAAATGCTATACAGTGGGAATGAGATCCATTAATAAAGCTGAGTGGTAAAATCCACCGCCATTCTTAAATTGGACTTGACTACTTAAACTCCTTTTCCAAAGCAGTCTCTCATGTTCTAGCTGTTCATTGAGACACTAAGCTTATTTAAAGAACAAAAACAATACTATAATGTGCAGTGTAAAAGGAGAAAATAGGGTAGGCAAAAGTGTATAAAATTAGACTTGCAAACAAAGGAAGGGAGAAAAACAAGAGATGTGTACAACTATGTTCTGAATATGTTCAGACAGCTTATTATTAATAACAATCACCACCTGACAATAAATTACCCCCCATATGTGGACTAGGACCTGCATTATTATGATGCATTAGAATCAATCTGAGTACTAATGCTAATGGGTGGTTGCGTGGCTAAACATGGCCCCCAATTACTGTTGAGTGCCCTCTCCTTTTGTGGCTACAAAACAACTGTCATCAATATTCTCTCATAGAGAATGTTTTCTTATCAGCACTATGTCCTCAAAACATCCCTGGAAGGCAGGTCGATATTGATGGGCTTTTCTGAAGAGAACAGGGAGGCATGGAGAGGTTAAGTGAAAATTAGCAGAGGCGGTGCCACCATTCCATAACAGTATTTGGGTTACAGAGGGAGCCAAGGTACAGAGGAAAAGGGCTTTGGGCTGCTTTCCCGATGATGGCAGTGCCTACTGAATGCAGTGGATCCAAATTTTCAGTCATTCTCTCAGCTACAGCGAAAAGTGTAGATTCCTTAAGCCACCACAGTTGGAATATCTGGCTGTAGCTTGAAGCTACCCCAGAGTGCATTTTTACTTCTGGAAGAGTACAACACAAGCTCAGAGTAAAATTTTACTTCTGAAAAGAAAAAAAAGTACACTTGAATTCAGAAAACACTATAATCCATTTGGATAGTATTTCCTAGTTTCACAAATAAACAAACAGTACTTATTGAGCCCCTATCATGCTTTTTGTTAGTGACTGAGGGACACAAGAGAAGGAAAAGACAGTTATTTCCCTCAGAGAGCTTATAATGTATGTAGGGGTGGAGGTGGGCAAATTCACACACAAAATAAAGACCAAACAAGACTCCATAGAAGGCCTAGGTATAAAGTGACAATCCTGTTTGTCCAACTGGTTAGAGGAAAAGAATGAGAAAACCTGAAAGATGGATGTTGGCAAGTTCCTACATGAATGTTACCAGTAGAACTTAAACTGACAAGTATATCAGACACCGCCTTTAGCGGTGAATGTACTCACAATAGGGGTGGCCAAAGCAGATGAACGGGAGAGAACATGAGGTAAATTAGAAGAACAGATGAAGTTAAAGGGAACCAGGATGGAGGTGTCTGCCACTATTTGAATATGATCATGTCATTTTTGAACCAAACTCCACTGATAGGGCCTGCTTCCCTGGGGACAGCATTTCTTAGACAAGCACATCTGGTTGGCAGGTCCCTATACAGCTAAGAGCTAGAGGGGAGATAATTCAAGATGGAGTGCTCTGGTGATCACGTGGAAGATAGACTGTCTGTGTTGTGGGCCGAAGCGAGGTCCACGTGTTTTAGCTATTAGACATACAAAGTGGCCAAGTTGTCATTCTGTTTCAGAAATTAAGGTGTTTGACTTGTGTGCCTGTCCAGACAGAGTGTTAGCCTACTCATAGGGTATCTGGAAGGAGGGGTTGAATTTTCCTGAAAGAAGCATTTGGGATCTGTTTTAGTGACTTAGCTGGTGTTCATCGGTATTCCAGATGATGCCTTCCTTAGCTACTTCACTTTCCACATTCCTCTGTTCCACAGCCTCAGGCTACACACCTCACCTTGCCTTGTCACAACTGGCTGTAGGAGATTTGGGCAGGGGATGTGGATTACTCTAGAAAACTCAACCACTGAACACACACATTGTCCTGCACACAGTGGGTCAGTGGCGTGACTGTCACAGGTGAAAGCTGAATGTTGTAAGGAGCAACGGGCTACGGAGCTTTCCTAGATCTACTTGTAAATTTCCCATTGAGAAAAATTAAATTCAGAATTGCAACCTGACTAGATCTCCCTCTATAGGACCTACTATCTGGAATAGAAAATTGACCATTGCTATCTCTTTTCAGGAAATTTGAGAGACCACAATTACACCCAAAGAAACTGTCACACTACGAAAAGTTTGTGACCCCAGCCCCTATAGCTGCAAGGTGTATTGTAGCTCTGACAATAGCCTGGGTGCTGCTTTATAGCCTCAGAGTCCATCTTTGGATTTTTCCAGGAATATAAATGGCAAGTTATTACATGAACGTTACTTGTAGAACTTGAACTAACGAGTATATTAGACACATCCATCAGGAGTGCATGAACTCACAACAGGGTTGGCCAAAGGAGGTGAGCCGGAAAGAGAGAGCCTGTGGTAAATTAGGAAGACAGATGAAGGTTAAAGGGAACCAGGATGGAGGTGTCTGCCATTATCTGAATACAATTATGTCTTTTTTGAGCCAAACTCCATTGATGGGTCCTGCTTCCCCAGGGGCAGCACTTCTCAGGCAAGCAAGCTTAGAAGTCATTTGGGAAGAAATATTTCTTTCCTCTGACATGAGCAGCTAGGTGGAAAAGATGAGCAGACATTTGCTTTGGGAGCAAGAGGTGCTGAGCTTTATGCCCATCATCTCCCGGAGATGATGATGTATTGTTTATACACATAAAATCACTGCAGCTGCTTGCTATTTCCAGGGGGTCAGAGTACACAGTCTTTTATCTTCAAATGTCTGGTTTTCAATCTGGCTATATCTTGATATATGTTTTGAATACAGCACAGGCAGGAAGGTTTTGGTTAAGCATGCAGTGACTAACCTTCAAGCACAACAGAACGCCAGGAGAGCAGCCTAACCTTTGCAATAAAATTAATTTGATGCTTACAATCTAACCTAGAGTCTGTAGCCTTTATTCATATGACAGAGCCACAAGACAATTTAGCAGGGATTATTAAATTCCACTTAAGCTCATCAGAGGGAGAGAATTGAGGTTGATGCATTTCAGGATACCAGCGAATTGGCCAAGTCGTGTGGGAAAGAAAAGGCAGATAGACTTCTAGGAATAAAGTGAAAGAGGCTCAATGAAAGGCACTCAACGAAAACTAATTCAGTGGATGAGCCAAAAGAGTAAGACAATTTGATGTTTGACACCTGGAGAGCCTCTTCCCTACCACCCACAGATAGAACTTCAATCCCTATGAGCCTCTCATACAGGGAAACCACTGGCAAGCGCCAGAGCCCCCAGGGGGAGGCTGGAAGGTGAGTGGGTTGGAGATGGTACAAGACATGCACTCCTTCTGCATTCCCTTTCCCATTCCAGCCGGTGGTAGGAAGTGTGCAGTAGGAGATTGCTAATCAGAAATGAAGAAAGTCAAATAGATACCACCAAATTAAGAAGGATGCATTCTCCCCAAGATGACTAAGAGAACCTCAAACAGGATGATTTTGGGTTTCCAGAAATCCTCTACAACAGTAGTACCAACTCCAGCAGTACCCAGCAGGAATCAGTATTCTAGTTGCTGTACTTAACAAGTGTGTTATACATAAAGGCCTAAGACTGTTTGCGATGGGAAATTCTGGTTGGTTTTATATAGGCAATATAATAACATAACTTTCTGATGCTCTTTATTTGAACATTCATTATAATGATTCATCTCTGCTCTTCTTTCTTTACCAATGATATTTGCGTTCTATTAGCAAATATGATTTCATAGAAGATGATAAGGGAATCAAAATTATCCAATTTGTTTCCATCACAGGAACAGAAGGAATCCTTCAGTGGTCTGTTTTGCATCATTCTACTGATTTCAATAAGTTTTCTTTAATAGTCAGGATTTGTAGCATTAAATGTTACTCGTCATTGCAGAGTCAGTATTAATTTAATTTCACAGAGATAATCTGGTTTCGTTTAAGTGAACCCTCCCCTTATTTGTTTCACAGAAACTGAACATTTTCCAGTCTGTGGGTTCTCTTGTACCACAGAAAGTATGCTCACTTTGTACCTCTCTAAGACATACTTAGCACTAATGTGATTCTCTAAATGGCTATCAGCATTTTACCTTGTATGAATAGTTAACTGGATGTTTGTGACATTTCCTCTGCTGGACTGTAAGAATTCTGAGGGCAAGGATGGTACCTTATATACTATTAACTTACCCCCAGGATATGGCATAGTGAATGAACAAATAGCCAGTATAGTGCTATCAATTTGTACCCTCCTTCAATCTGCTGACAGCATTGTAATGCCTGACAATAACTGTGGCTCACACTATTTGTTATTTTTTTAAGTAGAAAGGCTTTCTCCAACTTTTATAAAAATTTCCCTAAGTTAATCTTGCTAATATTTTCCATATTAATTTCTTCTTTCACTTACTGAACTTAGCCTACAAAGAACAACAAACTTTACTAGGGGTCCTCTGATAAGCTGGTTGGTTCTGTCCACAAAAATGACCTCAAGTCATGGGAATAAGATCAGAGGAACAAGAGGTGATATTCAAAATATTCAAACACCAGTATGGCATGAGCAACCAAACAGAACTGGACATCGAACCTTAGCAGTGGAGCACGGCCAGAGAGACCCCTTTGCTGTGCCACGGGTCAATCCATTATTGCTAGACTGTAGAGAAACCTGGGGGATACCAGGAGGATCAGGGTGGCCTGGGTGACAGGTGGTCACCTAGGGAGATCTGGACAGTGATCATTGGCTGAGGTGACCAGTAATCACTTAGGGGACTCCTAGCAGTATCTATTTACCAGCTGGTACAGAAATTTTTCAATATTATTAAACCGATATGGCCATTCGGTGCATGCTGGCTGAATATTAGCCTGGAGGTGGGGGACCTATTTTCAAGTGAACATGCAGCATAAATAAGCAGATACTCCTGCTCACAGCTGCAGTCACCTTAAGCATTGTCTTAATGTTCACGGAAACATTTGTGATCAAAGTTATTCCTTATATTAAACCCAAACGCAGAAACTTTTCCTACAGAAATGTTAATCTATCTCCTCTTATTCTGTCTTCCCAGGGGATGAACTGCTAATCACTTTTTATCTGTTAAAATGCATTTCCCCTTTAAAGAAATTATTATTTAAAATTGCCTCCTAGTGGTTTTTTGCACCTAAAAAGAAAAACAAATCCCCAAATCTACAGCTTGTCCACCACATGTAATACAAGGTCAGTCAGGTAGGGGTAGCTGGGAAGCAGAGAAGTCTGAGTAGCTATCCTTGTTGTCTCCTGCTTGAGTGGAGAAAACAAAAATTTTTAAAAAATGGCAGAGGCTGGACAACAGGGAGCTTTCCCTTCAAACCATTAGAAGCAATGGAAATAGAAGTGCAATGTTTTTGTGCCCTTGTAAAATCATTTTTATCCTAGTCCAACATCCAGGTCTCCGAGTAGTAGATCTACTCCACCTCAACACACAGTAGCTGCTTAGGTACCTTGTTGTCACCTAGCCCCACTTGCACATACCCACTCACAGGGGTTGTGCCACAATGAGTAGCAATTGCTTCTCTGTTGGAAGACTGGCTGGGTTCCTAGGCCTTGGCTTGGGTAAGCTTGTCTTTGCCATTTAGTCTTAAGTTCACTTTGTAGGAATGCTAGTGAAATTGCTCAGAAAGTTGGATAGGACAAATGGGAAATTGGCAAGGTGACTAATTCCTGTTTGTCTAGAGATGATGACTGCAGCTATACTAGTTATTGTGAGTAGATGCCAATTGCAAGGTTCCTTAGGTATAGGCTGGGTAAAAGGATGAGTTGGAATTATAATTTCTGCCTGGACAGAAGGTCTAAGCAACAATATTGGGCATGAGGTGTTCAGCACACGCTAGTGCTGGTGAGTCAAATCTGAGATTCTCACTTAGTAATAACATCAAATGAGAAAGGAGGAATTCTCACAAATGTATGTTTAAAAGAAAAGCTCAGGAGCATCATGTATACCTTACTTTCTGGAACACGTCTCAGGTTGCAAGCTGGACAGACAAAGGCATTTGGCCTACACACTAAAGAACAGTTTCAAATGGGATGTCATATAGTGGCTTGGAGGCAGAGGAGGCGCTACAAGTCTTTATTTGTGAATTCCAAGGAAATATCCCAGAAACGGCCCCTTTACTCCTCATGGAGTTCAATGTAAAGAGATCTCCAACAAAGCAAAGCCTTCTCCCTTATGTATGGGATTTCCTTGTGAGGCAGCGCTCCTCAGGCAGGAGTGATGCCTATGAAATATACACTGAAAATAATGGTTGGGGGGTCCACTGCACAGAAGAGCTCTGAGATGCATGCCCAGTGGCAGAGACCGATTGGACAGTTACAGACTTCTCCAATTTTTGCACCTACCCCTGCCTCCTGCTAAATTGTGTGAGCTTCAAACACAAGGTTAAGATGTCTTTCCCAGGGATTTCACTTATGCAATAGACCAACCAAGTATTTATACATGAGTATAAATGGCTGCTTGTGAAGCACCTGAAATCTTTTTCAAGAAAGGAGGAGTTAGTGTGTGTCGCTTGGTCTGTACTCTGCCAGGGGCATATCACGCTGACATTAGAAAAACGTGCTCATTTCAACAAGATTTAGTCTCATTTCCCTCTTCTTCCCAGTCTCTCTCTAATGACTGGAAGTAGAATGACACTTCGATTTCAGGGTGATTTAGAGGTCTATGACTTGGCTCTTTCTTCCCTTGGTGTGTGACCAACTTCAAAGAAGCAACTGCATAACTACTAAGGAAATTAGTTCTTTGCCAAAGGATGGAGACCTTTTGTCATAAGCCAGAATGAATAACTAAGCCCTTCTGTCTCTACCTCAAGAGGGCCTCTGGGCTGACAGGAGTGTCTGGCTGATGGTCTAGATTTGTTCACTAGAGCAAGCAGGCAGTCAGCTGGTCAAGAATATTGTTTGTGATCATTCTGTAGGCAGAAGCACTGGAGTAGGGAGGCTAGGGTGAGTGTGGGGAAGACAAAGTAAATAAGACAAGTAAACCAAAGCAGATGTAAAGTATACACCACAATGCCTGACAGGTACCTCTCTATGTACAGCTACCACTTATTGAGCACCTTCTTTGTGTAAATTACTGCACTAAGTGTTTTATATGCATTTTATTCTTACAAAAGCCTTATGAGATAGGTATTATTATGATTCTCAGTACATGGAGGAGTAAACTGAGTCTTGGAAGTTTAAGTAACTTGCTCAAAGGCTTCACAACTAGTAAACGACAGGCCAAGATTTGAATCCAGGATTTTTTCTTTTGACCCTAGGTGTCAGGTATTCTACGTGGTACACTACTTAATCAGCTACTGCCTAATCCTCACAATACTCTTGAGTAGCAGATATGATTATCTCCATTTACATCTGAAGAAATGGTTCAAAGAAGTTAAGCAACTTGCCCAAGATCACAAAGGTAGTAAGTGGCAGAGCGAGGGTTCTAATCCAAGCCTGACTTCAAAGCCCATGCTCTTAACCACTGAATTCTGCCACCTCTACCACAATCTGATACATGTTAGACATTCAGTAAATGTTTGTCCCCATCCTGACTGGTACAGCAAAGGTAAGTGGAGAACAAAGAGTTGAAGGTAACCTAAATTTAGTAGTCAGAGCAAGAGAGGTTGAGTAGTAGAGCTAGAGCTACGGCTGTTATTTCCCCCTGGGGCTGGTGTCATACAGGATGTGGGGAGGGGGTAATAAAAGACATCGGGAGGCAAAGAGTAACTGATTTCTAGCTCTTCATCCCAAAATTATAAAAGGAAGAGAGACCACTCAGAACATAGGCTGGGGCTAGGGGCTAACACTATTAGAGAGTTACTATTACCTGAGCTGTATTGGTGTGCCAGGTATCAAAGTATTGCCTCTTAGATCCAAATTCACCCTTGTTGCTCGCCTTGTGAAAAGGGTTCTGGGCCCTTATAACATTTTATCTTTGCCACCAGGCACAATGTTAAGCTTTGTCAGTAGGGTGCACAAGAGAGACATTTCAGAAAGAAGAGGCTTTTCTTCCTGGTTCGGGTGTGCTGGTATGCTGCCTGGCAGGCCCCTGCAGTGCAAGCACTCACTTTCCCCAATCCCTAGCTCCAACAGCACACACAGCTTCCCCAGCACCTGGTTCCTACAGTGCCTGCAGCTTTCCCAGCATGCAAAACATGGTGATGAGCAGCATCCAGCAGCTTCTCCCAGTAGCCCTCCCTTAGATGGCTTTGTAGTAGAGTGCCTATGCTGAGATACCTCCTTGTGAACAGCTTTCACTGGCACTGTAGAGGGTGGATTTCTCACAAATCCCACAGGGCAGATTTCTAGAAAGTTCCAGGAGGCAGAATTCCAGCAAGTTCTGCCAGCACAGCACCACAGCAATTACTCTGCTATCCAGTGAGCCACAACTGTGCTCTTTCCTACTAGGTCTGGATCTCATGACTCGGGGAACGGTTGTCCTTTGGGCGCTCTAACTCAGCCCTAGGTGTAGTGGATGCTCCTTATATCTGCTATTCCTACATCTTTCATCTTTACAGTTCTCTTCTTACTAGTCAAACCCCTGTTATAGTTAATACTTACATTAAAATTTTCTGTTTTAATTACTGTGTGGTTTCTCTTTCCTGATTTTTCCCAGACCAATACAATTAACTCCTTCTTCTAAGATCTCAAAGTAAGGTGCTTCCTAGGGCAAAGGGATGCTTCTATGAGGGGAATACAGGTAAAGAGGATGGCCTTTTTATAGGGATGAGGTCTAAAGAGAAAAGAATATCTTATTTTTTCAGGAGGCAGGAGACATCTTTATGGTCTTGCTCTCCAGTACAAGAAAATGAATCAGAACAACTATGGCCTCTCAGCTGCTGGAATTCTTTCAATGAGGAGGAAAAACCTGTTAGACAAGAAAGGCAGTGGAGTCTGAGGGCTGCTTAGGCCATGAGACTTAAACGGCTTATGATGATTCTTAGTTCAAACTGTACTTGAAATTCTCTAGGTTGGGTGCTCCAAGGGAGAAGTGAGTATTTGTGAAGACAGCCTCAGAACGACCACCCTCTTTAAGAAAATTACAAATATTGAACTCAAAATCTCTATGATTGCCCACAGAACCCTTCTTCAAAGTTCAAGGTTGTGTTCCCTCTACTACCAGAGATAAAATATCTTACTTTTGTTTCCACTTGGCTTTCCTGTGGACACATTTATAAAAAATTTCAGACAACTCACACTGTCACGAATTCTACAAAAACTTCTGAAACCTCAGAATAGAAGTTAGGTGTTTGGAGTTGGTGTGTCAGGATGTTTTCCAAGTGCCACAAGGAGAAATGGTTTTCCAGTGATAGAACACCATCACAATTTTTATATTACTCATGGATTTGTGCAGCTGAGTTCTTTTTGAATTTGAATAAAACATTTTCCAAAATATGTGTTGGTAATTAACCACTGCCTTTCTACTTTTGTTCTTTCCATATCTTCATGTTTCCCCGCCCCTCCAATCGCCTCAAACTGCAATACTGCCTCTCCAAAGCTCAATGAATGCAAAATGGAAGGCAAGCAGTTAAGTAGGAGAGAATAAGGAAATGTAAATCTCAAGCACTGATAATCAACTAAAATGTCCCCTGTACGTAATACAAGGTCATCTTTGGAGAATTTAGAAAGCACTGGCCCAAATCAAATTCAGAGACACTAAAAGCATCATAGCTAATCAGTCAGTATGCTCAATCGCTAGGCAGTTTCCAGTATATAAGACGCCTCACAGCAATAACAACTGTGAGCCATAGCATCTTTCAGTAAAGGGTGTTTAGCCAGTGTTGCCTATAATACCTATGGTCTCTGAGAGGCTTCCAGGTGGCCTTCTGGACCATCCAGGGCACCATGTGTTCATGTTTGGGTGAAGATCCCAATCAGCATGGGTGAAAAAGAGAAGTTTGAACCATTTTACATACTATGAATCTTATGCTAGAAAACTAACCAACTGGAGTTTCAGAAAATCAGTCCAACTATAGTCTCTGCTTCTCTACTTGTGTTTGCTCCTTCTACCCTTAGCCCTGGCCCAAGTTCCTGAAAACCTTCATAGCCTGCCCTCCTTCCCCCACATATATGCACACACATAAACACAGGGATCACAAGTCAAGAATGGAATGGGAAAAGAAGCATTGCCTCAGAGCAGTTTGATGGTTTATACTATAGCAGATGGTGGGGACAGGTGGAACAGGTGATATGTAGGGGTTTGTTCTCCCAGTTAGAATGTCTTCCTGAAGAGTTAGAAGGCCATTGATATAAACCAGGGTTTACTGTACTGTAAACCAGTACAGACGTGTCTTCACTTTCAAAACAAGAATCAGTACTCTTTTGCTGCCATTATAATGATTATAGATTAGAGCATTGGTTCTTAGCCAGGGTGGTTGGGTGCTTTGGCATATGAAGAACTGGTGTTGAGAGGTGGGGTAGCCTAGTGTTTAAGATGCACTCTAGGATCAAGACCTGGTTTTGACCAGATTCATCACTAACCATGAGCAAGGTACTTAACCTCTCTGAGCCATTTTTCTTGTCTATAAAATGGTGATAATACTATGCACGTTATAGGATATTGTAAGGAATAAATAAAATAAGGTGCATAAAGTTTCTGGCATAGAGCAAAAATTCCATATATGTTAGCTACTATTATTTCGATAGTATTATTTACCAAAAAGCACACTGTCATAATATCCTCAGTTGCCTTTCGCTCTTTTGCCAGTTTTGGAGGTGTGGTATGGAGGTGGTGTTGTCAGGGATAAAAACATGTGACCCACACATATATTCACAATTGACTTTTGACAAAGGTACAAAACCAATTCAATGATTTTCAACAAATGCTGCTGGGGCAATTGGACATTCATAAGCAAAAAAGGAAAAGGAAAAGAAACTGGACCTAAGTCACATATACTTTATACAAAAAAATAACTCAAAATGAAACATGGACTTAAACATTAAATGTAAAACTTTAGGGGAAAATCTTTGAGATCTAGTGGTGGGCAAAGTTCTTAGGCTTGACACCAAAAGCATGACTGTTAAAGGGAAAAACTGATAAATTAGATCTCGTCAAAATTAAAAACTTTTCATCTGTGAAAGACCCTGTTAAGGATGAAAAGACATGCTACAGAGTGGTAGAAAATACTTGCAAGCCATGTACTCGATGAAAGAGCAGTATCTAGAATATATAAAGAATACTCAAAATTCAACAGAAAAACAAAATAAAACAAAAGGATTAAATTAGAAATTGGGCAAGAGACATTTTACCAAAGAGGATAGACCAATGGCAAATTTGCACATGAAGAGATGTTCAACACCATTAACTATTAGGGAAATGCAAATTAAAACCACAATAAGACATCACTACACACCTGTCAGAATGGCTAAAATAAAAAAAATTTGTAAACCACATATCCAGTAAGGAGCTAATTTCCAAAATATATAAGAAACTCATACAACTCAATAGTGAAAAACAAATAACCCAATTAAAAATGGGCAAAAGACCTATGCAGACATTTTTTCAAAGAAGATAGATATACAAATAGATAGACAAACGGGTACATGGAAAGGTACTCAACATCACTAACCATCAGGGAAATGCAAATGAAAACCAAATGAGACATCGTCTTACATCTGTTAGGATGTCTATTACCCAAAAGATAGAGATGATAAGTACTGGCAAGGATGTGGAGAAAGGGGACCCTTGTGCACTGTTGGTGGGAATGTAAACTGCTACAGCCACTATGGAAAACAGTAAGGAGGATCTTCAAGAAATTAAAAATAGAACTACCATATGATCCAGGAATTCCACTTCTGAGTGTATATCCAAAGGAACAAAATCACTATCTGAAAGAGGTATCTGTAGTCCCATGCTCATAGCAACATTATTCACAATAGCCAAAGCATGGAAGCAACCTAAGTGTTTGTTAATGGATGAATGGATAAAGAAGATGTGGTATACTTTCATACAAAGGAATATTATTCAACATTAAAAAAGAAGGAAATCCTGTCATTTGTGACAACATGGATGAACCTTGAGGGCATTATGCTAATTGAAGTTAGAAAGACAAATACCTCATGGTATCAATTATATGGGGATTCTAAAAAAAAGAAAAAGTCAAACTCAGAGAAACAGTAGAAAAGTGGTTGCCAGGGGCTGGGCATTGGGAGAAATAAGAAGAAGTTGGTAAAAGGGCACAAACTTTCAGATATAAGATGAATAAGGTCTGAGAAGCTAATGTATAACATGATGACTATAGTTGATAGCACTGTATTGTATAATTGAAATTTGCTAAGAGAGTAGAACTTACATGTTCTCACCAAAAAAAAAAGTACCTATGTGAGCTGATGGATGTGTTAATTAACTTGATGGAGCAAATCCTTTCACAACATATATGTATATCAAATCATCATGTTGTACACTTTAAATATCTTACAATTTTATTCGTTAATTATACCTCAATAAAGCTGGAGAAAAATGACTACACCAAATGCTGGCAAGGATGTTAAGAGACCGGATCACTCACACATTACTGGTGGAAATGAACAGTACAGTCAACTTCAGAAAAATTTGGTTGTTTCTTTAAAAAAATTAAATGTGCCACTACCAAATGACCCAGCAATTGCACTCTGGGCATTTATCTCAGAGAAATGAAGACTATGTTCACCCAAAAACATGTACATGAATATGTATAGTAGCTTTATTCATAATAGGAAAAACCCGGAAAAAATCAAGATGTTCTCAACTTGTGAATGTTAAACCGTAGCACATCCATACAATGGAATATTATACAATCAACTACTGATACACACGATTATCTGAATGAATTTCTTGGGAATTATGCGGAGTAAAAAGAGCCAATCCAGAAAGGTTACATACTATATGATTCCACTTGTATAACATTCTTGAAATGCCAAAGTTATAGAAATGTAGAACCTATTACTGGCTGGTGTTAAGGCAGGAGGGAGGTGGGGCAACAGGAGGGATGCTTGTGGTGATGGAACTGTTCTGCATCTTGACTGCACCAATGTCAATATCGTGGTTGTGCTATTGTACTACAGTTTTATAAAATGTTACTGGGTGAAGGACATATGGGATCTCTCTGTATTATTTCTTAAAACTGCATGCGAATCTTCAATTATCTAAAAAAGTTTCATTTTTTAAAAAAGGAAGAGAAAAATGATGTGGATAGACAGAAGAAGCAGAGTAGAGACAGACCGTGCTGTTTCCAATACAGTTCAGCTATGTGCCCCAGATTACAGCAGGGTTTCCAGTTTGGGAGGCTAATCCAAGGTACTGCAGAGATCTCCCGGGTGGAGGAAAGTAAGGCAGGCTTTTCCTGCAGAAATAGTACTTGCTCCTCTTACTGGGGTATTACTTATTGCTCTTACAAATTTGGAAACAGGGAGGTATACGACATAATTAATGAAGGTTAAGAAGCTCTGGGTTAGAGTCAGAACTAGTAAAGTTTCTGAGAGTCCTTCAAGCAGTTCTGTTGCTGGTACTGAAGAGGCCTCCTCTGAGACCATTTAAGCAGAGGGAATCTCACGAAACAGTATTCTTTTGCTTGGCCTCTGAAGAAGAGAGACAAGAGAGAGCAGCCACAGGATGGCTCTGAAGACAGCATGGAGAGGGAAAAGGGAGGCCTGAGAGTGGTAGGGGAGAAAAGACTGAGGATCGCAAGCTTGACATGAAAGAGAGCAGAAATTTCTCTGCCTCCACGTGTCTGGGTAATTGGACATCTCTTTACCTATCATGGATGCCATGCAGTATTTCAGGCAACTTGGAAGAAAAGTGTTGGGTAAAGACCAACTGACTGCTGACATCTCATTTTTAAAGGCTAACTCCTCACAGGCGAATGATTGCACAGAATATTAAAGACCAGTCTGCTCTTCCATCTGGACGATGGATCACTACAGGGAGAATTTATATTACTAGCTGAGCATTTTCAAACAGACACAATAGTCTTGCTGCTCTCTTCTTTTCCGTGATGTTATTAAACTATTTAATTTGATTAATACTGACTCTTAGGCCTCCCCACACCTGACTCCTTGTCTACCAAATCCACTGAGAAATGCCCAGTCCTGGAAGTCTACCTACAATCAGCAGAGTTCCCTGGGGTCAGATGAACATCCACTGTGTCTGAATGAAGGCATTCTGAGATGAACAGAAATCCCCGTTCATGGGAACACCCGCGGCAGCAATGGGGATACGGCTGCTCACAGGAGCAGTACAGGGATAGCTCCACGTCTGCGCCCATTTCCTGTCTTCCTAATGCTCCAGGGACACACAGGAGCTTCTTGGGCCTCCAAGTCCATTTTGTGCTCATCCCATTTCCACAGGGCATAGCACCTTCCTGCCTTTCCCACCTTTTCTTCTGGTTGCTGGCTCTATTACCTCCATCAGAAATTTGATACTGCTAGAAGTGCAGTGGGTTTTTTTTTGTCTATTTTTTAATACAGCCTTCCAGTTTCCTTTAGGCCATTATGTCCTCCTGAAGCAATGCTTTGCTGTCAGTCATTAATATTTAATGTGACTAGAAGCTTTCACAAAAACCTATTGAGATGCACATGCTTTAAGTGGCAAAGCTGTTATTTAATGATCTCGGGTGGGTACACTAATTCAACCTACCCATGAGGGAAGGTGACCTCCCAGTCCCTCTGGCTCTGTGTCTACATTAATATAACTGACACCTCTTGCCACTTATGAAAGCATCTGTTCACCAAAGAAGAGAGGGCTGTAGGATTTTTTTCGGACATCATGAAAGTAACTGATGATTTCTAAAAAATTGAAAAAGAATATTAAAAACACAAGCATGAAAAGATGTACATATGATGAATGTCTATTATGGCATTGCTATAAGAAGAAAATAAACTAGGAACAACCCAACTGTCCAATAATAAAGGATTGGTTAAATAAATTAAATGAAATATAATGGAATACTTTGTAGTCAGTAGGAATGATGATGTAGATCTGTTTATTGAAATGGAAAAATGCCAAGATACTTTAATAAGTGAAAAAAATCAGGCTAAAGAACACTATGTACAATATGATTCAATTGTTTTCATTAAAAAACATAGTCACACTAGCCAAAAAGCCAGTAAAGGTATACACCAAAATGTTAATAGATGTTCTCTCTGGGTGTTGTGATTGTGAGCGATTTTCACATCTTTCTTTACATATTTCTTTACTGTCTGAATTTTTAAAAAGCATGCACAGCAAAATTATTTTGTTAAAAAATACTGTGGGATTGTAGCTATAACACAAATTACTTTTACCTGAAAGTGCAATCTAAGAGACCTTTTTATTTCCATTCAAGATCCAGTTTTTAATCTAGAGCAAAGGTTGGCAACTTTTCTGTAAAGAGCCAGATCATAAATATTTCAGGCTTTGTGGGTCATGTAGCCTCTGTTGTAACTACTTCACTCAGCCCCTTTAGTGCTAAAGCAGTCAGACACAATATGTAAACAATCGGCAAGGATATGTTCCAATAAAACTTTATTTATAGAAACAGGCAGTGGGCTGGATTTCACCCACAGGCTGTAGTTTACCCAACCATACTCTAGAGTGCTAAATACAGGAGTCTCATGTGCCTTGAAAATTAATGTGGTTTCCTCTGTTCTCCCCGGTCAATGCAGGTTATATTACTAGTCGCTGCTCTCCAAAGTTGAAGCCAAAATGGCTTGAAGACATCACCAGAACCTCATACTTTTTGCTACTTGGTTTGAGAATTTTCCTACTCCATACTTGGGCTATGCTTTATCTAGGGTGGCCCTGCTGACCAAAGTGAACCCCAGATCTGCCATAGATAAAACCATGGTTACAGAAGTCCCCTAAGTGACTCAAAAGGTTTGAAGAATTCACAACCACCAACTGGGTGACTAAAGCCCCAAAGAATCAGTGCTTCCTACAGCCTACCAGTATTAACGCACTCCATAAATCAATTTTCTGGGGAGATGGATTATTATAGTCTGCCCACAGGAAAGCTTTTAAGGAGCCTTAAAATGTTCAACAACAGCCTAATTTAGGAGTTTAAAAGACTTACATAGCTGAGGCAAAATACACATGGAGAAAAAAGAAGCTTTAGCTGAAGATGGTCAGGCACTTCAAGTCACAGACAGCACCCCTGATTCCCAGAAGAGCAGTGGAATGAGGTTAACTGTGTGGATTTAGTTCACACTTTTGCCTTTGCCTTAAGTTACAATCAGTGTGGCAGTTTCTTAAAGCAGTTTACTTGACATGTTAAATCTGTAAAGAGTATTTTCTACTTCTTTTCAAAGTAAAGAGGATTAGATTATTGCTTACACACACACACACACACACCCCTCTGAAATGCTTCCAAATTACATAGCTTCCAGATTACCCCAATCCTGCTATCTAAAATATTATTCAATCATATTTAATGATCTGGTCACTCAAAGTCACTTAAGAATATAATGTATTAAGTACAGGATCCCAGGAACCAAAGCCAGATACTCAGAATTCTGGGTTACAGCAGAGCTAGATGTCCTGAATTCCTAACCTGGGAAAATCTGACATATAGCACCAAAAACTTACTGATAGAATCTCAAGACTTGCAGGCAGCCCAGGGCACTTGTGGAGCAGCCCACTACAACAGGCCATTCTGAAGAGTGGGGAGTTGGTTAAGGGGGGCAAAAGGAAAGGGAAGCAGGAAAAGGTCTTCCAGAAAACCAAGAAAATTCAATGAACAGTATTTCAAAGGGAGTGGGTGATGGTGTCAAGGTGCTGGTTGAGGTAAGTGTGATCTAACGGCAAAAAGGAGGACCAGAGAGGGGACATAGACATGCTGCTAGTACTGTGGTTCTATTTGACAGAGGCAGGTTAAATGACTTGTTCAAGGTCCCTGTCAGTTATCTTGAAACGTAAATTCACTCTTTCAGTTTCTACTCTAATGTTATATCCTACCATGCCACCCAACTGCTCACGAAGCTGGTGCCTGTTCATTTTCCTGAAGACTTAAACAACTAGAAATACTGGGTAGTATGTAGGTAAGGAATGGTTGCTTGACTCCTCTGCGGAGATGGCAGATGTTTTAAGGTGTGCAAACTGATTACTCTAAAACTTGTAAGCGCCTGATGTTGAATAAATGGGGATAGGACGTTCCAGCTGTTCTTGGCTAGTGGATTAGAGGCAGCATTTCCAATTTAGAGAATGACACTAAAACTGTTATTACTATCTAAAAAGTTTCAAACATATAACTTAAATGAACTGATGTAGAGGAAAGTACAGTGAACAGGAAGTATGGAGACTTGGGGAAACTTGGCTTGTAGTGTCAGCTCTGTCACTAAGTTTCCTGTGTGATCTGGACTAAGCCACTTCTTCTCTCTGGATGTTAGTTTCCTCATCTGTGAGATGAAGAGGTTGTACTCCATAATCTCTAAAGGTTCTTTACCTCTCACATTTTATGATTCTGTAATTCCTGGTGGGTTTTCTCTCCTGACATTTATTTGCAAGGGCCTTTCTGCCATCCACACAATTTAAGTTTTCAGTAAATCACAGATGGTCTTAAATAAAATCTCCCCCTTGAAGAGGGGAAAGAACAGGATGTTTGTGCTGAAATGGCTCATGTCAGGTATGACCTTTTTAATTCAGAGCAGCTCTCTAGTGGTTCATTAACTCACCCCATGGGCAGCTCAGCAAGCAAGTACTATTACAAAAGGCCCCAACTGTGCAGCCAGAGAGAGCTGCCCTATTACCTAGTGAAAACAAAGTGGTTTCCTCTTTGTGCCCACACTGGTTAATTTTTAGATCAGGAACATATGATTCTATCACTGAGGGAATCCTGGCCAACTCACAGAAACCCTGTGCCAAGTCTAACACTTGCTTTGAGGACTAAGCTGGACTCCTTTCCACAGGAAGTGATGGAGTTACTTCTAAATAATTGATAACTGTGGCTCTCTTTCCTAGATAATAAAAATGCTTAGAAAATATAATAATAATTACAATAGCCCAGTTTTGCATAGTGCTTTACATCTTACAACACATGACAATAAATGCCATTTTCTCATTTACATTTTCTTAACAACCCACTGAGATGAGGAAAATAGGTATTATTATCCCCATACACCAGATAGGGAAACCAGGGCTGAGAGAAGTTAAGGACTTGTCCCAGGTCTCATAGTAAGTGGCAGAGCCAACAGTAGAACCCACATCTTGACTGGTTCAACTAATTCACCAAATCACTTTTTCAACTATCCTGTTACACTAATAGGCATTGTCAGGAGTGCAAGTTAAAGATCAGAGATTTTAGTACTATGTGTAGATATTACAAAGTAATTTTACACCCATTTGAAGACTTCTGACATAGGTTTAATTTCTCATAATGAGGCCAGTGGCTAGGAGAATTCTGAGAAAACACATAGTACACAATGAATTCAATTGATCACTATATATCTACTAGAGTCAAAGCAAATGTTTATTGAATATCTATATAACTGAATCTGCACAAGGTGATATGGAGATACACAAAAATATGAAATATGATTCCTGACCTCAAAGAGATTCATAAACACCAAATAGTATATAATAAAGTGCTAAATATTGTAGTTGCAACAATAAGTGCTATAAAGGCATGGGGAAGATAGAAGTCAGTGAGGAAAGTCTTCATGGAAGAAATGGAATTGAATTAAGCATTTAAAGGATGGGTAGAATTTCATTGGCAGAGAGGAGAAAGAGGACGATTCTAGGTTAAAGGGTGAGTGAATGGTAAGGGAAGAGAATAGCATGAGCTAAACCAAAGGGGCAGGCATCCGTGAAACTGGACATCTGTGAGGATACTGATCTGAGTAGAGAGCAGTGGGGGAGTGTCTGGTAAAGCCACAGTTCATCCTAAGTGTTCAGGCAGAAGGTTGTCTGCCTTTCATAGCATTCTATTTACTCATGAATAAAATGGTATTGAAGGTACGCATAATGATGGTTACTTAAAAGCTTGGGCTCTGGAGTCAGACAAACTTGGCTTTGAGTCCCAGGATTACCACTTACTTCCTGTATCAACTTGGGTCAATTAATTAACCTCTTGGAGTTTAGTTTCCTCCTCTGTAAAATGTGTCTGTAATGAGGAGCCTATGATATAACGTCCATCAAGCACTCAGCAAAGTGCTGGCACATGGTAAACACTCATTAAATGGGAACTATAATAGAGGTGATCCATTGAATGAGACTTCATTTTTATACCCTTGTTAAGTCTTTTCATACAGATAAATTAAAATGTAAAAAGTGGTTCTGGTCCAACCACTTGTTTTAATTTTTTATCCAAATTTTGATTAAAAAACATGATGACCATAGTAGAGGGGACAGAGTGGGAGACGGTGTTGAATAGGAGAGTTAAGATCAGATCCTGTAGGACCTTCATGGTTGGTTTGAGGAGATTGCCCTGTGGGGAATACATATGCCTTCTGACTAAGGAGAAGGAGCCAGAGGAATCAGCTCAAGTGAACTTAGCCAACTGCTTGCAGAAGTGTCCCAAACTTGCTAACTGCTGATACTTAGCTCCATCCACTCATCCATTTGACACTCTCGGCTCCTCTCATTTTCTCTGTAAGGGACATTTCTTACAGGTACGGTATGCTGGGCACATTTGCCTTCCCTCATATACTTTCTGATGGATGGGAAGTTTGGATCAGCATTTTGTCCTAGAGGCCCTGGGTACAATCACTTTCTAATAAGAGGTCAGGGACATTTAAGCAAAGAGCCAGATTCACTGAGGAGTAGTCTGAGAAACTCTAGGGAAGTAAATTCCTGGCTTGAGTGAAGCAGGAGGAAATAACAGGCGCCAACAACGATAAGCAACAGAATCCCAGGAAAGAGCAACTGTTACCTGAGCCTGGAAGGTCATGAATGTGGAGTACATTTTCGAAATAGGAGCCCAGGGACATCGCTGTAATTACCAACCAATGAGCCTCCCTTAGTACAAGGAAAACAGATGGATACACTAATTAAAGGGGGATAGAGAGGGAGAGACAGGGAACAATGTAATATTTAAATGTGAGGACCTCAAGAGAGTCAAACTAGCTCTGTTTCTGATAAATAAAATTATGCTGTTAACTCCAGGTAGCTCTAACCACCTAGAAACCTATGCCAGGTTTGTTTTCAAATAGTCTTCATATACAATTTTGCTTGGTCCAGGGTAGACTGCAGTGTTGCTTCTGAAGTAAAGGAAGCTTGGGAAGCCATCCTCTATGACCACACATACCATCTTTCTTATGTTTTTCTTTCCTTTCTTTCTCAAAGGGAAGGGAAACATAGATTCTAAAAATGACAGCTTGCTAAGCTTGTTGGCTGTCACTGTTAAAGAATGGCCTATTAAACAGATGATGTATAAGCACTTAGGAAAGTAAGTGGTGACTAGAGAAGCCAGTATAAGAACATATCTGGTTAAGCAAGGATAATTTTGTTTATTTTTTTCTTTGAAAAGGACACTAGAATGACAGCTTTACAGTAAATCTTTCACAATTGCCTTATAAAAGAGATGGAGAAATATGGATCAGATGATAACTTAGTTACCTGGATTCCTAGTTGGTTGAAGAATTGTGCTCAAAGAGTGGTGATGAACGGACTGACAACAATTTGGAGGGAGGTCTCTAATAGCTGCTATCGAGTTCTCTACATGCCCATGTCTTGTTCAATAATTTAACCAATGATTTTTGGATGAAGATATAACAGGCTTGCTCATCACAACTGTAGATAAGACAAAGCTGGGGAGTATACTTAACTTACTTGATAATAGAATTGAGTTTCAAAAATAATTGTCACCACCATTTATTGAGTATCTTCCAGGCACTACTATCTCGCTGAAACCTTAAAGCCACAGAAAACTAAGGCTTAGAGAAGTTTTAAGTAGTTCGTCCAAAGCTACACAGCTAGAAAATGGCATTGCCAGGATTTAACCCCAAATCTGTCTGCTGTTAAAGCTCATGCTCTTTCTCATGTACTACACTGCCAGCCACTACTCTACACTGGCTTGACAACCTAGACTAGAATATTATTTCTCCTGAAGATAGGACAGAACTGAGCAGAGGCTGAAAGCTCTGGGAAACAAGATAGAATCAGACCACATAGATTTGCTATGGATTTCATAAAGGATCAGAGTGGTGCTAAGGTGATGGTGAAAACCAGCACTTGGACTAATAATCTGCTGAGAAGATTCTGAGCTAGAAAACAGTGAGTGTCACTACTTCCCAGCTTTGTTCCTATATCTATCTTTATTTGTATGAGGAAAAGTGGCTGGAATGACGAGCTCAAAACTATGAACATGGAATGTAACATAAGAAAAATAAGGGAGGTAGCCATAGAAGAACAGAATGGAGGAAATATGATTTCACTGTAACTCATGTTACAAAGATCTAGGGGGTTTAGTTTGCAACTTTAAGATACTCAATAAATGGTGGTGACAATTATTTTTGAAACTCAATTCTATTATCAAGTAAGTTAAGTATACTCCCCAGCTTTGTCTTATCTACAGTTGTGATGAGCAAGCCTGTTATATCTTCATCCAAAAATCATTGATTAAATTATTGAACAAGACATGGGCATGTAGAGAACTCGATAGCAGCTATTAGAGACCTCCCTCCAAATTGTTGTCAGTCCGTTCATCACCACTCTTTGAGCACAATTCTTCAACCAACTAGGAATCCAGAGATAACAATATGAAAGTGCTTCCAGAAAAGCAGCTATAACTCAGGCTGTATTCATAGAAGCAATAAATGGACTCTCTAGAGCCCAAGGAGTAACAGACACACTGTCTTCTGCTCTGGCCACTGTGTTCTCTTGTGATGGGCAGGTAATAAGAGAAATATTGAACATGACCAGAGGGAAGTCACTGGAGTGAAGAGTCTGTAAACCATCTCCTCTGAGGGACATTTTAAAGTAACCAGAATATTTAGCTTAGTGAGGAGAAAAATTGGGGGCATGGAAGCTGTATTTAAATATTTGAAGGACCATCCTGTGGAGAAAAGATTACACTTGGTCTGATGTGTTTTATAGTGCAAAGCTAGGACCTAGCAGGCAGCTTAAGGCTCAACCTAAGAAGGAAATTCCTAATTAAAGTGGTCCAACCATGGAGTGATAACAATAATAGGTAACATTTAGGTACCCACCACTATGGTCCACTGTTGATGTATCTCACGGGATCCCCACAAGAACCCATGAGGTCTGTGGAGAGGGAGTGGTTACATTGTAAGGCAGTGATCTTAATGTCACTTGGAGTATTTAAACACAAGCTATATGAATGCCTGTCAGAAATGTGTCACATGTAATTTTGTACTGAGGTAGCAGGGTTGGAGCAGGAATTGAATTAGATGACTGTATGAGACTTTGTCCAATCTAAGACTCAGTAAATCTTCTACTTTACCTGTTTTCAATTTTATAACATTAAATACTGTAATATGACAGTCCAAACACAGCATTCTAAATGCTTCATAAGAGAGCTACGTGTCTGTGTGTCTATGTGCATACACACACACACACATTATTTGTTTGCTTGTTTGTTTGCTTTGGTGAGGAAGGTTGGCCCTGAGCTAACATCTGTTGCCAATCTTCCTCTTTTTGCTTGAGAAAGATTGTAGCTGAGCTAACATGTATGCCAATATTCCTCTATTTTGTATGTGGGATGCTGTCACAGCATGGCTTGATGAGTGGTGTATAGGTCTGCACCTGGGATTTGAACCCATGAACACCAGGCTGCCAAAGTGGAGTGCATGAACTTAACCACTATGCCATGGGGCTGGCCCCTACATTTATTTTTTTAATCATACACAAGCGAGGTTTTAACGAGAAAGACAGGGATACCATCTGGATATGTGAAGGCTTTGAGTAATTTGGAATTCTAACAATACTCAATCTATTAATTAAGCCCATACAATAAAGTGAGAAAATAGCATATGCTGCATTTATGATGGGCAGCAATTGAAATATACGTCATGTCCTCAAAAACAGATGATGAGAAAAAATTAGAAAATGTAAATTTCGGGGGCCGGCCTGGTGGTGCAGTGGTTAAGGTCAAATGTTCTGCTTCGGCAGCCCGGGGTTCTCCGGTTCGGATCCCGGGTGCGGACATGGCACCACTCGGCAAGCCATGCTGTGGTAGGCGTCCCACATATAAAGTAGAGGAAGATGGGCATGGATGTTAGCTCAGGACCAGTCTTCCTCAGGAAAAAGAGGAGGATGGGCGGCAGATGTTAGCTCAGGGCTGATCTTCCTCAAAAAAAGAAAATGTAAATTTCAAAATGATTTCATCTCAGTGGCTGAATCATAGGATGATTCTCTTGCTCCATCTTAGTGGAGCATAGACATAATAATAATTTACTGAGCCCCAGCTTTGACTTTGTCACTGCACTAGAGGATTTCAGTGTATTAGTTTCTTTAGCTCTTGAAACAACCTGACAAAGTTGGTATGAAGATATTATTTCGATGTAAAAGTTGAAGAAACATTCTCAAAGAAAAGCAACTAATCCAGGATCATATGGTTAGGACATAGCAGTGCCATGATTTGAACACAGGCACTTCTGACTTCGCATGGTCTACTATGCTAAATCAGTACCCTCTTTCCCTTTTCTTTTCTCTGTTAACACAAAGCACTTTGAAAATGTAAAGTATAGCACAAATGGTAATGGCTGTTATTGATAAACAACAACAACATCCAACATCCAGATTCGCATCATCCCTGCCTTGAAAAAAATTTACACTCTAACAGAAAGTTCGGTTTCTCTAGCACAGATGGGGAGAAATTGGAGACTCTTGGCCTGTTCTATAGGCTTGATTTTAAGATCAGAAGAATGTGCTTGAAGAACTACGAGGGGAAGAAAGCACAGTAAAAGGTGCTCCTCTATTTCCCACAGTCTAGATTCTAAATTGCTGAGAGATGAGAAAGATGGGAGTCCAAACAGTCCATATGATATCACTTATTGCTTGTTCACCATCTGCAGAACCCTGCAATGGTTATTGTAAAAAGATCCAGAGGGAGAAGAAGGACTGAGTTCCCTCCATGGGGGAGCTCCTAGTCAAGGAGTGCCATTAATGAAAGTTCTAAAGCAATTCAGTGAATTTCCTGATCAGTCTAAGATCTACTGCTGCAAAGGTGGTCGTCCTTTTGATGGAGCTTCATGCTCACCCTCCCTCCTCCTTTAATATAAATGAATAAAGTTTAGAGAAAGTCCTGAGTTCAACTGGTTCTCAACTAAGGATTTAAAGAGTAGAGACAAGGATGACAATAAAGTACTAAAGACTGCCAGGAAAGATTTGGTTGGCCAGCTCCAACTTTAAACCCTTTTTCAGAACATGTCATTTGTTCCCCACAGCCTGTGATGAATTATAACCCCTGAATCAAACAGACCACAAGTTCTCACTTCCGAGAAGGCATTAGTAGTGTGAAGAGAAATTGCTACTGTGACAATTCAAGCAATTGGTGAAAGGCCAGTGCATTTCCCAGCTTACACATTCCTTTTAAGCTTCCCGTTAATGAGAGTCAGTGAGCTTGCCAACAGACACTGTTTGTACTCACCATTTTTCCCATCCAGACAGGACACTCCAGGAACAATTATGGAATCATGAACTTGAGCCACATCCATAGCCTGACACAGCATCATTTTCTTGGTGGACTAATGTGTAACTGCTTCACTGCCAACACAAGAGTCCTTATAAACTCACAGCTTCATCTTTCTTTATATTGGGACCTTGCTTTTTGCCTTCTCTTATGTTTCAGTTAAGATGCTTTGCTCCTTTTAGGTACTGAGGATAGTAATGTAACAACGCAATCCAGTTCTTGGTGTTTACCAGAGGCCAGATTTCTTTCTCCCTTAATTAGCACTGCTTTTAAATAGCCCTGCCATCATCTTCAACTTGATATGGACCTGAGATCCCCATTTCCCTCCAGAAAGTATTTCCCATTACCAAAACTGCCTATCACAAGGGAAAGAACAATTAAGCTAGTTTCCAAGCATGAAGCAATCCTATTTCCAGCTAGCTGATAAGGAATGTGAAAGTGAGACTAGGGTCTATTCAAGGGTGAATGGGGAAGACAATTACATT
The DNA here is from genome assembly GCF_021613505.1 of Equus quagga. NCBI lineage: Eukaryota > Metazoa > Chordata > Mammalia > Perissodactyla > Equidae > Equus > Equus quagga. The sequence continues at coordinate 19,371,483 of NC_060276.1, read as the reverse complement.
TTTTTGTCCCTTATTCCCAGCTCCAAGCCAAGCTAGGCGGTTATGTCCATGGGGGGAGGGCACTGGCACAGCCAGAACTAGGGCTCCCATGTGAGTGAGTCTTCTCTTTCCATCATAATAGGACAGCTGTGTGCAAGCCAGAGATGACTAAACATGCAGAGGCCAGGAGGCCAGTTACGAGGCTACTAGAGTACAATATAGGCTGGTGACAGTGAAAATGTGAAAGGAGTGCTATCCATGCTTATCTCCCACTCTTAAATATTAACTGGAATATGAAGAAGGAAACTGGCATGATGGAGTCGATCAAAGTTGTTTGATGGTGGCAGCTAGCACCATGAAACTCAAGCTTTAAATTTGGGTAGAAGGGTGATTTGAGGCATTTTCCTTGCCCAGGGAGGCAGGGAAGTCAAGTTATGAAAAATATCTGCAAATTACAACTTAAACAAGCACTCTAAATGAAGCCCTTGTAAGTTACATATGGTCTTAGATTGTACTCTCCTAGCAGACAGGAAACAAGTCTACCAAGTTTCTATTTTTTTTCCCAATACACCTAAGACAGCAAATAGCATTTAGCAGAAATTTTGAATTCCCCTAAACCTATTTATACAGGCAATGGCCTTTCAAATGAAAAAGGCTGAACTATAAAAAAAACCTTGGAATCAATTTCCACCTTAAGACCCTTTCAATAGCAGGAGTTTCAACTTATTTTCAGAATTTAATTTCCCTGTTCAACTCTGTAACAGTCCATGCAGATAAAAGGAGCTCAAGTGCGTTCTGGTTTTAACAGAATATCACTATCTCTCTGAATTTACTTTGGAGTTTCACCCCTCAGGTGACTCTGGATACTGTGTACAGATGACCTGTTTTAAGACACAAAGTAGCTCTAGGCTGTGGGCCTAGTACCCCTCAAGCTGGGCTTTTCAAAGAGCTTCTCTGCTGAGCAAGCTCTTTGCACACCACAATTAGGCTCAACCAGCAGACAAACGGTTCCCTATGCGTCTTCCAATAACAGAGATTTGCAGTAATGAGTACCAGACGTGGAGTATTATTCAGATCTACCAAGTCCCCAGACTGGTGTAGCGGCTCTGATGGAGTTTGGAGTCTTCAGTGTCTTTGGACGGATGTATTTATTTAACATGTGGAGGCCTGTGGACAATTTGGATTCTTGCTCTGGCTCTAGCCACTATCTATCTAAGAAGGTCTGCAGACAATAACCAAAGATTAGAAGCAAAAGTGGAGTGATGTAGTTAGAGGACCATGCTCATGAGACTCTTGTTTCCCCCGAAGTTGTGAAAATTCAGAATAACAACAACAAAGCGTACAGAGGGTCAGTGCTGCAAAGGCGGAGTGTATATTAAGTACACCACTACACACTCTGTGAGAACTCCATACATCCCAGTCTTCAAAGAGAATTGAATGAGGAATCAAGAGGCCATAGTTCTATTGAGTCACTTCTTTCTGAGCTAATAAGAGCTAACATATTAGGTACCTACTAAGTGCCAAATACTGTGGTAAGCATATTACTCCCCACTATGTTAACTCATTTCTTTCTTTACAACCACCTGATGAGTCCTATTATCTCCCCCATTTTACAGGAAGCACAGAAAGGTCAAACATTTGCTGAACAGAGCCCAGGTTAGTCTGATGCCTAACTTCTTTGTATCACTGCCAGTGTTTCACACTAAACTCCCTACTTACTAGGCTACACTGATTATTTACTATATTGCCACTCTTCCTTCATTTCCTCACTTATAAGTGGGACTTATGGACTGGATGATCTTAGAATCTTCCTAATTCTAAAAATCAAGTAATTTCATAAAGAGTGAGAGAAGAAAAGTTATCTTTTTTCCAAAGTAAGTGTGGATACAATTCTGGTAGACAGCATTCCAGCTTGGATCTTAAATCGCATCCTGTGTAACTTCTTCTCCTGCGAATATTAGGTGCTCGATGCCCTGAAGGACTGACTTTCCTGTTCGTTTCTCTATAGGGTGAGTGGCCTCCACAGAGAAGGCTGGGGAACTTTCCAGGAGACCAGGCCACTTCTGCTCCTTGTACCTTACATTAGCAAAACACAAACCATGCAGACTCTCTCTCACTCTCTAGTTTCCTCAGGCCAAATGACAAGTGCCCAGTGGTTCTAGGAGGGCAGCTGAGCTGGTCCTCAGCATCTAGCTCACTTTCCACACCTTTCTCCTTCGGGGCAGGATCTGGGCTAAGATCACCTTAGAGTCTGGAGCAACAAAGAGGCCACCTACAGAGCGGAGCCCAGCTTACTTATCTGCACATTGTTTACACAGTTGGGGGCAGCAAATATCAAATGACAGTCATAATTAAGAAAAATTAGTCCATTGAAGACATTTAAGGTGAAGTGCCTGTAGGAAGAAGAGAAGTTTCCCCTAGACTTTTCATTTAAAAAAATAAAAATAATGTTAAACTCCTTGGAGCTACAGCTGAATATTAAATAGAAACATCTTAGAGAAACTTGCCTGAGAGCTATATGAATTCTAAACTATGAAAACAAGACACTCAATAGAAAACTGTAAAAGAGAAAAGTGATAAGTTTGCTTTATCAAAGAAACAAAGCATTTTCCTCCAGGGAGGAAGGAAGCATGATGGGAAATCTGCAAACAATGGATTTTGAGAGATTTCATGTGTTTTCTTAAAAACAAAAACAACAACAACCCAAAGCCCCCCTTACTGATGAGGGACAAATGCTCATTGACAAGAGATAAGTGCTCTCCCACCTAATAGTACATGGGCCCTAGGATATTTCCAAAAGGCAAAGAAGTTCAGACTCCATCTCCTTCCCAGCATGATTTGAACGATTTTTGCCAGATACCACCTTCCCCCAAATCTCTACCATGGTCCAGGCACTGTGCTAAAATTCCTCCCTGTTATCCCCCATCTAAGGCTCAACAATGAAGGGCATTTGTGGTGGTGATGGTGGGGAAACAGGGGGTGAGGCATAAGAGGGTACCTCTGTTTATTTTGCAATTTGTTTCTCTGCCTGCATTTTTGCCTGTCTGTCTCTATATCAGCATGTCTGTTTTTCTGTCTGTTTTTGTGTTCTGTCTGCTTCCCTGACTCTGACTCTGTCTCCCCATCTGTCTGTGTCTCTTTCTGTCTGTCCCTGTTTGTCCTGACACTCTGTCTGCCTACCTTTTTGCTTCTTGTCTCTGTCTCTCTCAGGTTCTGTCCATCGCTCTGTTAATCTGTCTTTCTCTGCTTGTTGCTCTGACTGCGGATCTCCATCGTGCATTCTTCCTCTCTCAATCTCTCTCTCTCTATCCCTCCCTCCCTCTGCCTGTCTGCATCTCACTGTCTATCAGTCTGTGTTTCTCTCTGCCTGCCTGCTTTCTGGTCTGTCTCTGTCTGTCTCTGATCAATGACCACTGACCATCTCTTTCTCTTTCTTTTTCTCTGTTGGATATCTGTGCCTATTTAACTGCCCACGTCTGGTGCTCAGTCTGTCTTTCTTTTCTTCTGTCTGGCACTGTATGTCTGCCTTCCTGTCTCTTTGTCAGTCTCTCTGCAACTCTGTGCCTCTTTCTGTTCATTTGCTTCTCTGTCTCTGTTTCTGTCTGTCAATTTTTTCTGTCATTCTATCCCTGTATACATGTGGCCCTCGGTATCCGTGGGTTCCATATCTGTGGATTCAACCAACCACAGATAGGCCTACGATGGTTGCATCTGTACTGAATATGTACAGACTTTTTTCTTGTCATTACTCCCTAAACAATACAGTAGAACAACTATTTACATAGCATTTACACTGTAGTAGGTATTATAAGTAACCTAGAGATGATTTAAAGTATACGCAAGGCTGTTTGTAGGTTATATGCAAAAGCTACATTTTATATAAGGAACTTGAGCATCTTCAGATATTGGTATCCACGGGGGTCCTGGAACCAAACCTCAGTGGATACCGAGGGACAACTGACTGTATACCTGTTTTTGTTTCTCTCTGTCAGCTATTTCTGTACCTGTCTGTCTCTCTGTCTGTCTGCATATGCTCTGGCTATCTGTCCAATCTGTCAACCTGTCTCTCCATCAGCCTGTCTCTGTCTGCTTGTTTCTTTGATTATCTGCCAGTATTTATATCAGTCTGAACTTCCATCTGTCTCTTTGTCTAGCTGACTATCTCTCTCTCTCTCTATTTTTTTCTCTCTCTTCTTCCGTCTGTATCTATCTGACTGTTTCTCTGCCTTTTTTTGTGGCTCGGTGTCTCTCTGTAGGGCTCTCTGTCTTGCTGTTTTTCTCTCAGACCCTCTGTTTCTTGTCTTTTGGTCTATCACACACTCTCTGTCAGTCTCCCTCTGTCTGTTTCTCTGTCTCTTTGTCTGTCTCTGTCAGACTCTTGTCTGTCTCTGTTTGTCTGTTGCTCTCTCTCTCTTTCCAACAGTCTGTTTGTCTCTCTGTCTCATGGTCTGTCTCTTGGTCTATTTACTTCTTTCTCTCTGTCAGTTTGTCTGTCCCTGTTAGTTTTCTTTTCTCTCTTTCCTTCTCTGTATCTGTTTCTTTCTGCCTGTGTCCTACTCTGTGTATCTTACCACCTTAGTCCCTGTCTCTGCATTCTTCCCTCTCCATGTCTACATGTTCCATCTCTCTATTTCCCTGTCTTTTTACTCTATTTGTCCTTCTCTTTTTTTGTCAATATCTCACTCTGACTGTCTCCCTCCCTCTCTCTGCCTGACTGCCTGTCTGTGTATCCATCTGTCCATCTGTTTTTGTTTACCTTTTCCTTTAATAGTTTGTCTGTCTGCCTGGTTCTTTGTCTCTCAGGCTGTCATCCTGGCTCTGTTTCTGTCACTTTGTCTATCATTGCTGCTGTCTGTCTTTCTTTTTCTGTATCTCTGTCTCTGTCTCTCTCACTCTCTTGGTCTCACTTTTTCTTCTCTCTCTGTCTCTGTCACTTTCTTTTTATTGAGGTGAGTCACATAAGATAAAATTAACCGTTTTAAAGTGAACAATTCAGTAGCATTTAATACATTCATAATGTACAACCACGACCTCTATCTAGTCTCAGAATATTTTCAACCACCCCAAAAGGAAAGCTAGTACTCATTAAGCAATTGCTCCCCATTTCCTCCTCCCAGCCCCTGGCAACCACTCCTCTGCTTTCTGTCTCTATAGGTTTGCCTATTCTGGGCATTTCATATAAATGAAATCATATAACCAGTCAAATTGTGGGTCTGGCTTCTTCTTTTAACTGAACGTTTTTGAGATTCATCCACATTGTAGCTACAAATATTTCAAGTATTTCATTTCTGTTTTTCCCCTTTTCTATTAAGACTATTTTTTTAGGGAAGTTTTAGGTTCACAGGAAAATTAAGAGGAAGATACAGAGATTTTCCATATACTCCCTAACCCCACACATGCATGGCCTCCTCCATTATGAACATCCCCCACCAGAGTGGTACATTTGTTAGAATAGATGAACCTATATTGACACATACTTATTCAAGATCCATAGTTCACATTAGGGTTTATTTTGGTGTTGTACATTCTATGTGTTTGGGCAAATACATAATGGCATGTATCAATCATTATAGTACTATACAGAGTTATTTTCACTGCCCTTTAAATCCTCAGTGCTCTGCCTATTCGTCTCTCACCCTCTCCCAACCCAGGACAACCACTGATCTTTTTAGTCTCTCCACAGCTGTGCCTTTTACAGAATGTTATATACTTGGAATCATACTGTATGTAGCCTTCTTAAATTGGCTTCTTTCACTTAGTAATATGCATTTAAGTTTTCTCCCTGTCTTTTCACAGCTTGATAGCTCATTTCTTTTTAGTTCTGAATAATATTTTATTGTCTGGATGTACCATAGTGTATTTATCAATTCACCTACGGAAGGACATGTTGGTTGCTTCCAAGTTTTGACAATTATAAAACTGCCATAAACATCTAAACTTGTTAGGACAGAGTGGTGAATTCCAAGCTCCTTACATGCAGAACTGGACATTGGAAGTCCTATTTTATTTCCTTTTATGTCTGCATAATATTCCATTGTAGAGATACATTACAATTTGTTTATCCATTCATCCACTGTTGAACATTTGAGCTGCTTCTACCTGTTGGTTACTTTGAATACTGCTGTTATGAACATCCATGTACGTGTATTTATTTGAGTACCTATTTTCGATTCTCTTGTGTATATATATCTAGGAGTGAAATTGCTAGGTCATATGGTAATTCTGTTTAACTTTTTGAGGAGCCACCAAACTTATCCACAGTAGCTGAACCATTTTACATCCTTACTAGCAATTTAGGAGGGTGCCAGTTTCCTACATCCTTGAAAACAATTGATATTTCTCATTTTTTATATTGTAGGCACGGGAGTGGATGTGAAGTGGTATCTTGTGGTTTTGATTTGCATTTCCCTAATGACTAATGATGTTGAGCATCTTTTCATGTGCTTAGTGGCCATTAGCATATCTTCTTTGGAGAAATGTCTATTAAAATCCTTAACTCATTTTCTGACAGTTTGAATCTTTCTGTCTGATTGTCTGTTTCTGACTATTTTCCTGTTGCTCTTTTTATATCAGTCTCTCTCTGTCATGTCTCTATTTGTTCTTTCTCCCTCTCCCTCCCGCTCTCTCTTTTTCCTCCCTCTTTCTCCCTACCTCTCTCCTTTTCAGTTTCTCTATCTCTGCCTTTGTGTCAGTCTCTAAGTCTGTCAGACTCTCTCTTTCTCACTATTTTTCTCTCCCCCCTCCCATCTCTCAGTCTGTCTGTCTGTCTATTTGGTTGGCTGTCTTTATATCTCTCTATCCACTTGTTGTCTTGCTCTTTGTCTTTCTGATTGTTTCACTGTTGGTTTGTCTCTTAGTTGGTTGATCACTCTGTCTCTCTCGGTCTGTCTCTCTCCATCTGCATCTCAACTCACACTTAGTCTGTATATTCTCTCTCTGTCTTCCTGTCTCCCAATCTGTTTCCTTTTCTCTCTGCAACACCTCCTCCCCACTTTTCTATCTGACTATCTGTTCCTCAGGTTGTCTTTATGGGCACGACTCTCTTTCTTTCTCTCTGAGTCAGTTTCATTCTCTCTCTTTTCTTCTTGACTCTCTTCCTCCCTCAGTTTGTCTCTCCTTCCGTCTCCCTCTAGTTCTTTAGCTTTTTCTGTTTCTGGGTCTTTCTCTTTGTACCCCTTTCTCTCTCTCTTTTTGACTCTCTCCCTCATTCTATCTTTTCCATATGTTTCAGTCTATCTCCATCTCTCTCTCCCTGTTCCTCACTGCTGTCTCTGTCCCTCTTTCCTTTCTTTTTCTGTCTCCCTGTCTTCCAGTGTGTCTGCCTCTCCACTTGTCTGCCTTTCTGTGTCTGTGTGTCCATCCCTCTTGATATGCTTCCATCTCTTTATATTCGTCTGTTGATCTCTATCCGTTTATCTATCCGTTTCCCTCTGGTTCTCTTCTTTTTCCATCTGTCTCTCTTTCTTGGTCTACCTTCACTGTCTTCCCATGCCTACCTCTGTCCAATTCTGTCCATTCCTATTTCTGTGCAGGTCTATCTCTCCCTGGCCACCTGTCTGTCCATCTCTGCCTCTCCTTTGAAGCCACTATGGAAATTGACATTAATGGCACTGATTTTTTTATAGAAGCTGAAATGTAAATCTCTTTCCAACTTCTGCTAGTTGAAATATGCATCTCAGAGAAAGGACTTACAGTCCCTGGCTTGTCAAAAATGCATGGATTGTACTGACTTTCTAAAATCTAAGTCTAATGTGTCAATTGGGTACCTTTAAAACACAGGAATATACTAACTGTTATGTCTTTCAAGAACTGTTACTTATTTGTCCATTATTAAAATATATAACAAAATCTATGTGCTCAAAGCACGTCTTGTAAACCTTCCACTGGGCTCATATCTTAAGCAAGCTTCCAGAAGTCAAGAAGGTTGAGAAACTCTATTCTAATGGGAATAGGAGTTAAGGGACTGATCACATAAAATATAAATCCTGAAGACATTGTCCTTGAAAATTATATCTTTATGAAAACATAGAACAATCCAGAATTCTGCATACTGTATTACATCAGAACAATCGCTTGATTTTTGCCTGAGAGTCTAGTTTGGTAATCTTATGATCTAAGCCCCAATAATAAGTAAATCTTTAGAGGTATTATGGAACAATATCATTAAACCTCTCTGTTGTCTCAGTTTCTTTGTCTGCAAAATGGGGCTTATGATCATAAATGAGCTCAGAGGATTGTTACGAGGACTAAATGAAATAATCCATATAAAGCTCTTAGAACAGTGCTTGGCACAGTAAGGACTCAAAAAACGTTAGTTATTATTACTTCTATAGTTGTTATTATTATAATTGTTGTCCTTGCAATTACTATATGAACACCTAAACAGCAAGTCTGCTCTCTGGGCAGTTTTCATATCTAAAAGATGAAGATGTACCTTTAAGATCATTTATGGTTCTATGGTTCTATAATTCCATGTGTCTCTGAGTACTAAGCACATGGGGTCATGTCTTAGATCAGGTTCCATGATATAATTTTTATCCTCAAAAGTTTGTCATATGTGTAAGTTACAAAGGAAAGAAAAAAGCCTCGAGGATAAACTTTTAATTTTCAAACATTTCTAAAGCCAACATGACATCTGCAAACCTCTGCTTTCTCATTGACTTACTTACCTCTCACAGGATCACAATAAAAAACATAAATTCAAGAACAACTTTCAATCTAATTCTTTCTCCAGTGCTGCTCGTATCAGACAACTGGGGTAGTTGTCATTTCTACAGAGATTTGGATCCCTTATTAGCTAGAGTGTCATACTGTTCAACAGGGTTGTTGTACTTTGCTTCAAACTGCTATCTGTGTATGTTGTACTTGTCCTGGGAGTGGTATTCATGGATGCTGTATCTTTCTTGGGAATGCTGTCTGTGGATGTTCTACCTTCCCCAGGAATGTTGTCCATAGATGTTGCACGTTGCCTTGGAATACTGTCTGTGGACAGTGTACTTTACTTTGGATGCAATTTGTGACTAAATCATCTCCCAAGCTGAGGTACTCTCAAACATTGTTCAACATTGATATCCTCTTCAAAGGTGCTTCTTCTGTGAAGTTTCGGAAGGAGAACTGTGTTAGTGTATACCTGTGATTTAAATGTCTGATATTTTGGGTCTGTAACTTGACTACTGGCAAGCTCAGTAATACTTTCTCCAGACTGAGTGGATCTCAGACTTAAAATTGTGTTCAATAAATATAATCTCTTGGCATACTATTCCCATTTTCTGAATGGATAATAGGGTGGGGGCCTATGGGGAAAAGAAAGAATATTAATCAGAAAATTGACCTTGGGCCTGGGTAAACAGCCTGTGGCATAAAAATTCTACTTATTAGCTAGGCTAAGCAATTGGCAATGGTTGCCTCTGAAAAAGATGAAAACTGTGGAAGCACAAAGCATATTTATTCAGGCAAAAGCCGTTACTTCCAAATGTCTTGGCATAATCTACCCTGCACTGTGGTAAATGAATTTTCACCTTTGGAGGCACAATGCTACATAATTTTTCAGAATACTTCCAATGACTAAAGCATAGAACTTCTATACATTCTACAAGAATTCTCAGATCTTAATTACCCATCTTCTATTTTCTTCATCTTCAATATTTTCCTTGGAATGAGGATATCAAATTCCCTGTGGGTATGTGGCAACATTCATCTATACTCAACATCTGTCTTGTCCCTGCTTTCTTGGTCTTGCTAGCATTAGCATACCTGTGCTCATTCATATACATACTTGCTTCCTTATAAATTCATGCCCCTCACCTCTGCAGTCATGCAGAATGCATTTTGTCCAAGCTGTACAGGTGAAAGAAGAAGGTCATGTACTAAGGAATCTTGGCCTTAGGGAGAAGATCCACACAATTTACACAGTATACCTCCAGGAAGCATCCTGCTTAGTTTATACACCAGCACATTCTCTGCAATAATAGACAGGTAGCAGAAAAATAACCTGTCGTGGCTGAAGTCTTTGTCTGTGCCTCGACATGGCCAGAGAGGAAAAGGTGAAGGGGTTATCAAATTGAAAAACAGCTCTGTCCAATTCCTCTTCTTTCAAATTTTTTACCACTGCTTTTCAGAATGGGGATTCAGGTGTTCTTAAGTGTCCTGACACTCAAGTGGTCATTTATTTGCCTTAATTTTTTTCTTTTTAATTAAACTTTTAGTTAGAGACAATTGTAGATTCACCTGCAGTTATAAGAAATAATACAGAGAGATAGTAGGTATCCTTTACCCATTTCCCCCAATGGTAACATCTTGCAAAACTATAGTACAATATAACAACCAGGATATTGATATTGATATGGTCAAGAGACAGAACATTTCTGTCACAAGGATCCCTCAAGTTGCCCTTTTATAGTCATATCCACTTCTGTCTCTCACTAACTCCCTTCTTAACCCCTGGGAACCACCAATCTTTTCTTCATTTCTATGATTTTGTAGTTCCAAGAATGTTATATAAATGGAATCACCTTTCAGGATTGGCTTTTTTTCACTCACCATAATTCTTTGGAGATTCACCCATGTTGTTAAATGTATCAATACTTTAATTCTCTTTATTGCTGATTCGTATTCCATGGTATGGTAGTTTGCGTTTTTCAAGGAAGCGACCCATTTCATATAAATTGTCAAATTTACAAGAGTACACCAAGATGGTGGTGTGGGAGACCCCAACCTCTATCCGCTCACAAAGATCAACAATTATATAGCTATCCACAATCAAAAACAGCTCTGGGAGAGCTCTGGAGTCCACTTAAGAACCTTCAGCAACACAGTGGAACAAAAAACCTGAGAATAACTGCACAAAAAGGAAAGCAAGAACATCTTCATTTTGCCTGCATCATCCCATCCCCCAAGCCAGCCCTGCTTAGTGCCAAGAGGGAATGTCACAGCTAGAAAGAGTTTCCCTTTCTGTGAAAGGAAAAGCAGGATGAGCAACAACGTTCCCCAGCCTTTTGGGGTACCACATGAAGGCCCCACTTTGGGTTCACCTCAAAACTGGCAAAGCTGAGATGTACAGAAACGGTTAGGAACAAGAAAGAAAAGCAGGGGCTACCAATATCAGCCATACAGCTGGAGCAACTGTGGTTCCCAGTGACTTGCTCTGCAGATGACCCGAATAGCATTTGCCACAGTAGAAACCAATGGCCAGCACAACTACCATGAATCTGCAAATTTCACCTTTTTTGCTCCTTAGGTATTCACGTTCACTTATGCCAGCTTCCTGAGTCTCTTCCTGCACCTTCCCTCTCCTACTAGAGGCTGGGATCTAGCAAGATGCCAGCTTAGACCCCTGTGGCTGACCTCCACTGCCATGAGTACACTCAGGGCTAGCCCCTCCAGTTGTGCACTTTCATGCCACTGGACTGATGCCCATCACCAGTCTCCATGGCTATGTGTACAGCCATGGCAAGATCCTGCAGCCATGAAAGTGCACACTGACAGTCAAGGCCCCGACAGCTGCTTGTGGGTCAGGATTCAGCCATAAATCTTGTCACTGGCCTGCACTATTGGGCTTACCTGTAACTAGCTCCCTTAGCTGTGCTCCTGCATGCTCCAAGCCTGAACCCCATCATTAGTCTCTACTGCTATGTTCCTGCCTATAAGGAGACTGTGCAGTCACAGGAGTACACACTGATAGCCAGGGCCCCTGCACCTGCTTGTGGGCCCAGCTCTGGCTCTGTCTTCTGTCACTGGCCTGGACCACTGGGCTCACTTACAGCTAGCCCCTCCAGCTGTGCACCTCCACATCCCTGACTTGAATTTCAACACCAGCCTCCACTGCTGTTTGCCTGTGTTGAGAGCCAGCAGCCACAGTAGTGCATGCTGACAGTCAGGGCCTACTATGCCTGCATTTGGTTCTAGCCATTGCCCCTTGCCCTGGCCCCATCATGCACATGTATCTGTTATAACTGGTCCCTACCATGACACAGGCACCTGTAGCTGGCTTTTGCAGCTGAGTGTATGCAAATCACTGGCTCTGGCCACCACTGCTGCATGCCATAGTCCCTAGCTGTTGGACCTGGAGGAACGGCTGAGGACTGCAACACCCTTGCTGCCTCTGCAGACCCCTGCCAACAGTTGCTAAGGACCATGCAATTGTCAATGCTGTGGACCTCAGCAAACTGAGCTGATGAGTCACCATGATCCCCTGGACCCTGAGCTGCCACAGGCCCCCACACATGGTTTGCTACACCACTAGACTTGGGGTCACAGCATGTTCCAGCATGACCCCATATGCAGGTGAAAGTCTTTCCTTACTGAAGTTAGTCCATAAAGTCTAGAAGAGATGACTGCATCTTCAAATGCAGACACCTATGCAAGGATATTGGGATCATGAAGAATCAGGGAAACAACACCACCAAAGGGACTCAGTAAACTTGCAATAATGGACTCCAAAGAAATGGCAATAAATGAATTGCTTGACAAAAAATTCAAAATAATCATTCTAAAGATGCTCAGATAGCTACAAACAAACAGATAAACAAATGAAATCAGGAAAACGATATAAGAACAAAATGAGAAGTTCAACAAAGAGAAAACATAAAAAGAATCAAAGAGAAATTTTGGATCTGAAGAATACAATGACTGAACTGAAGAATCGAATCAAGAGCTGCAACAGGATACTGGACCAAGCAAAAGAAAGAAGCAGCGAGACTGATGACAGATCATTTGAAATTATCCTTTCAGAGAACCAAAGAGAAAAAAGAATGAAAAAAGCCGACAGAACATATAGGACACCATTAAAAGGAACAATCTGTACATTACTGAAGGCCCAGAAGGAGAAAAGAGGAAGAAGGGAGTACAAAGCTTATTTAAATAATGATTGAGAACTTCCAAAACCTGGGGAAAGATTTGGCATTCCAAGTTGATGAAGTTAATAGGTCACCCCAAAATTTCCATCCAAAACAATGTTCTCTAAAACACATTATAAAAAAACTGTCTAAAGTCAAAACAAAGACAGAATTTTAAAAGCAGTAAGAAAAATTAGTTCCTAGAAGGGAACCCCCATAAGACTACAGCAGATTTATAAGTAGAAACCTCGCAGGCCAAATGGACCTAACAGACACATACAGAATATTCCATCCTGAAGCACCTGAATATATACCCTTCTCAAGCACACATTGAACATTCTCCAGGATAGAACATATATTAGGTCACAAAACAAGTCTCAATAAATTTAAAAAGACTGAAATCATACCAAGTATCTTTTCCAAACAGAATGCTACGAAAATAGAAATCAATAACGGGAAGAAAACTAGAAAATTCACAAATACATGGAAACCAAACAATACACTCCTAAATAACCAACAAGTCAAAGACGAAATCAAAAGGGAAATCAAAAAATACCTTGAAACAAACAAAAATGGAAACACAACATACCAAAACTTAATGGGATTCAGCAAAAGCAGTGGTAAGAGGGAAGTTTATAATGATAACTGTCTACATTAAGAAAAAAGACCTCAAATAAATGACTTAATTTTGTACTTCAAAGAACTAGAAAAATAAGCACAAACTAAGCCCAAAGTTAGCAGAAGGAAGCAGACAACAAACATCGGAGAAGAAAAAAAATGAAATACAGAATAGAAAAACAGGGCAGATCTCATCAAGATGGCGCTGTAAGCAGACTGTGAACTCATCTCCTCCCACGAACACAACAAGGTTACAACTATTTTTGGAAAAACTACCCTGAAGAGAAAACTGAAAACTGGATAAAAAGAACCCCCACAACAAGGGACAGTCCTGACTAAGGCAGAAGAGGCAGAAATACCTGCCGGAGAGGAAAAAAGCCACCTTTGGGAGCAGCGGAGCTCCTCAGCTGGCCAAACAGGAGCCACCCTAAGGTTCACAGCCCTCCCTGGGGGAGTGAGGGCTGGAGCAGAGGCAATACTGCTATAAGCACACTTCAGACTCAGTCCAACTGAGACGGGGGTCTTACGGTCTGGCTTCACTGGCTATTAACTGCAGCAAGGATATGCCCAGAAAAGCTATCTGCTGAAAGCCCAAAAGACCCGGGTCTTAAAGGCCCATGCACAAACTCACTCATTGCAGCAACCAAAAATCACCAGAGAGAAGGCTGACAGCCCTTTGGTGAAACAAGACTCACCTAGTGGGCTCCGGTGGCATCTTGGTGAGAGGAGGGACCTCTCTGGAGACTGAGACATTGGTGGGGGCCATTGTTCTGACCTGGTCCAGGCGGACGACATTGAGGTTCTTCCCTTGGCCTGTTGGCCCAGGGACCTGTCAGACCCACTGGAGCACAGATTTAAACCAGTTCAGCCAGGGCAGGCGGTCGCCCTGGGGACTGGCCCTGCCTAACAGCAAGCCCTCAGGCTACTTTTCGGCCTGCTTTGACTAGGTGCCTTGATCCTCTGCGGGTAGGCAAGTGTGTCCGCCTCTGTGGGGCGGGACCTGTGTGGAGACTGGGTGAACTCTGGGGGGTACTGGTGGAGAGGTGGGAGCCTCTGCAGTGCAGTGTCAGGGTGCACTCCAGGGGGTTGGGAGGTGTGCACGGACTGGGACTCTGTTGACAGTGTGTGTGGTCCTGTGGGGGGTGAGGCTTATCAGCCAGCAGCAGAAGACCTGCTCTTCATAAATAGCCATAAAAAGGATCAGCCCCACCTTCCAAAGCCTGAAACAATTGAGTGCTTCCGTGCCTAGGGCCAGCCCCACTCAGCTGCACTCCTAAGAGAACTGACAACAGCCTTGTAGGCCTGAGGCCTATCGCAACTGTAAGCTCCTGAGCCTAGCAACCAGCTACTGCATACCAACCCAATTAACAGGAAAACTGCAATAGGAGTATGCTGATAGACTTTGTAGCCAACAGTGCTGAGGCTCCCCAAAACGGATTTACAAACAGCTGGCCAGGGAAGGAAAGACTCGACTCCCTGGGTACCTGCAGTAATAGCAAAACTGCCACAGCGGAAAGACACAAGTAGCCCACAAAGGGGTCACGCCTGGATCATTTGGACTGGAGACAAGAGGGAAGCACACTGCTGGGCCTCATAATCTCATAAACAAGGCCACTTCTCAAAGATCAGGAGACATAGCCGACTCACCTAATACATAGAAATAAGCACAGAGAAAGAGGCATAATGAGGATACAAAGGAATACTTTCCAAGCAAGGGAACAGGACAAAACCCCAGAAAAAGGACTAAATGAAACACAAATAAGTGACCTGCTTGACAAAGAGTTCAAACAAAATATCACAAGGATGCTCACAGATATTGGGAAAAGACTGGATGAACACAGTGAGCTCATCAGCAAAGAACTGGAAAATATAAAAGAGAACCAATCAGAAATGAAGAATACAATAACGGAAATGAAAAATTCACTAGAGGGACTCAATAGCAGACTAGAGGATGCAGAAGAACAGATCAGTGAACTAGACGAAAGACTAGAGGAAATCACCTAAGCTGAAGAGAAAAAAGAAAAAAGAATTAGACAGAATGAGAACAGTCTAAGGGAACTCTGGGACAATATCAAGCATGCTAACATTTGGATTATAGGTGTCCCAGAAGGAGAAGAGAGAGACAAAGGGGCAGAAAATTTATTTGAAGAAGTAATAGATGAAAATTTTCCTAACCTAAGGAAGGAAACAGACATCCAAGTACAGGAAGCACAGAGAGCTCCAAACAAGATAAGCCCAAAGAGGCCCACACCAAGACGTAATATAATTGAAATGTCCAACATTAAAGCTAAAGAGAGAATCCTAAAAGCAACAAGAGAAAGGCCATAAGTGACATACACAGGGAAGCCCATAAGGCTATCAGCAGACTTCTCAGCCGAGACCCTACAAGCAAGAAGAGAATCGAATGACGTATTTAAAGTGCTAAAAGGAAAAAACCTACAGCCAAGAATACTCTATCCATCAAGGTGGTCATTCAGAATTGAAGGAGAGATAAAGAGTTTCCCAGATAATCAAAAATTAAAGGAGTTTATCACCAAGAAAACAGTTCTACAAGAAATGCTGAAGGGACTTATTTAAGTGGGAAAGCGATGACCACAAATAGAGATAAAAAAAATTATCAAAGAACCCCCCCCCACACACAAAAAAACCCAGGCAATAAAATCACTTGTAAAGGTAAAAATATGGTAAAGGTAGCAGATCAATTACCTGTGAATATAATATGAAGATTAAAAGACAAATGTACTAAAATCAACAATTTCAATGATAAGAGGGTAGCGGACAGACACACACTAAACAAGAGACTATATATGATTTCAAAAACAAAAAAATGTGGGAGGAGGGGAGTGAAAAAGTAGAGCTTTTAGAAAGAGGTCAAGCTGAAGAGTCTATCAACTCGATATAGACTGTTATATGCATAGGAAATTAAATAGGATCCTCATGGTAATCACAAATCAGAAACCTATAATAAGTAAGCAAAAAAGTAAGACAAAAGAAATCAAACATATTACTAAAGATAGCCATCAAAACACAAGGGAAGAGAGCAAGAGAAAAAGAATGAAACAGAGAAGAACTACTAAAACACCCAGGAGAAAAAGTAACAAAATGGCAATAAATACATATTTATCAATACCTACTTTAAACGTCAATGGACTAAATGTTCCAATCAAATGCCATAGGGTGGCCAACTGGATAAAAAAACAAGACTCATGTATATGCTGCATACAAGAGACACACTTCAGACCTAAAGACACTCACAAACTGAAAGTGAAAGAATGGAAAAAGATATTCCATGAAAATGGCAAAGAAAAGAAAGAGGGGTAGGAATACTTATGTCAGACAAAATAGGCTTTAAAACAAAAAACGTAACAAGAGACAAAGATGGGCACAGCGTAATGATAAAGGGAACAATCCAACAAGAAAATATAACACTTGTAAATATCTATGCACCCAACCTAGTAGCACCTAAATATATAAAGCAACTATTAACAGACATAAAAGGAGAAATAGACAGTAACACAATAAGAGTAGGGGACTTTAACACTCCACTTACATCAATGGACAGATCACCCAAACAGAAGACAGATAAAGAAACAGTGGCCTTAAAGGACACACTTGACTCGATGGACTTAGTAGATATATACAGAACGTTCCATCCAAAAACCACAGACTACACATTCTTTTCAAATGCACATGGAACATTATCCAGGATTGATCACATATTAGGCCACAAAACAAGTCTCAATAAATCTAAGAAGATTGAAATAATACCATGCAACTTTTCTGACCACAAATGTGTGCAACTAGAAATCAACTACAGGAAGAAAATGAGAAAAGCCAGAAAAAATGTGGAGATTAAATACAATGCTACTGAACAACGATTGGGTCAATGGAGAAATCAAAGAACAAATCAAAAAACTCCTAGAGACAAATGAAAATGAAAATACAACATGCCGAAATCTGTGGGATACAGCAAAAGCATTTCCAAGAGGGAAGTTTAAAGCAATTCAGGCCTATTCAACCAATAAGAAAAATCCCAAATAAACAATCTAAAAGTGCATCTAAAGGTACCAGAAAAAGAAGAACAAACAAAGCTGAAAATCAGCAGAAGGTAGGAAATAATAAAAATCAGAGCAGGAATAAATGAAATAGAGACTAAAAAAACAGTAGAGAAAATTAATGAAACCAAGAGCTGGTTCTTTGAAAAGATAAACAAAATTGACAAACCCTTTGCTAGACTCACCAAGAAAAAAGAGAGAAGGCTCAAATAAATAAAATCAGAAATGAAAGAGGAGATATTACAATGGACACCTCAAAAATACAAAAGATAATAAGAGAATACTATGAAAAGCTATATGCCAACAAATTGGATAATTTAGAAGAAACGGATAAAGTCTTAGAAACATACAACCTTCCAAAACTGGACCAAGAAGAAGTAGAGAATTTGAATAGACCAATAACCAGTAAGGGGATGGAAACAGCAATCAAAAACCTCCCAAAAAATAAAAGTCCAGGACTAGATGGCTTCCCTGGTGAATTCTACCAAAGATTCAAAGAAGACTTAATACCTATCCTTCTCAAACTCTTCCAAAAAATTGAAGAGGAGGGGAGGCTTCCTAACTCATTCTACAAAGTCAACATTATCCTGATACCAAAACCAGGAAAGGACAACACAAAAAAAAGAAAATTACAGGCCAATATCACTGAGGAACATTGATGCAAAAATACTCAACAACATTCTAGCAAATCAAATATGACAATACATTAAAAAGATCATACATCATGATCAAGTGGGTTTCATTCCAGGGATGCAGGGATGGTTCAACATCCGCAAATCTATCAACGTGATAAAGCACATTAACAAAATGAAGAATAAGAACCACATGATCATCTCAAAAGATGCAGAGAAAGCATTTGACAAGATACAGCATCCATTTATGATAAAAACTCTAAATAAAATGGGTATAGAAGGAAATTACCTCAACATAATAAAGGCCATATATGGCAAACCCACAGAAAATATCATTCTCAATGGAGAAAAACTGAAAGCTATCCCTCTAAGAACGGGAACCAGACAAGGATGCACTCTGTCACCACTAATTTAACATAGCATTAGAAGTCCTAGCCAGAGCAATGGGGCAAGAAAAAGAAATAAAAGGGATCCACATTGGAAAAGAAGAAGTGAAACTTTTACTCTTTGCACACGACATGATTTTATATACAGAAAACCCTAAAGAATCCACTAAAAATCTTTTAGAAACAATAAAGGAATATAGTCAAGTCGTGGGATGCAAAATCAACATACAAAAATCAGTTGTGTTTCTATACACTAACAACAAAGTAGCATAAAGAGAAATTAAGAATACAATCCCATTTACAATTGCAACAAAAAGAATAAAACACCTAGGAATAAACTTAACCAAAGAGGTGAAAGATGAGTACACTGAAAACTGTAAAACATTGTTGAAAGAAATCAAAGACGACACAAAGAAATGGAAAGATATTCCGTGCTCTTGGATTGGAAGAATTAACATCGTTAAAATGTCCATACTTCCTAAAGCAATCTATAGATTCAACGCAATCCCTATGAATGTTCCAACAACATTTTTCACAGAAATAGAACAAAGAATCCTAAAATTTATATGGAGCAACAAAAGACCCCGAATAGCCAAAGGATTCCTGAGAAAAAAGAATAAAGCTGGAGGTATCACACTCCCCGATTTCAAAATATACTACAAAGCCATAGTAACCAAAACAGCATGGTACTGGCAGAAAAACAGACACACAGATCAATGCAACAGAATCAAGAGCCCAGGAATAAACCCACACATTTATGGACAGCTAATATTTGAAAATGGAGCCAAGAGCATACATTGGAGAAAGGAGAGGCTCTTCAATAAATGGTGTTGGGAAAACTGGATAGCCACATGCAAAAGAATGAAAGTAGACCATTCCCTTACACCATGCACAAAAATCAACTCAAAAGGGATTAAAGACTTGAATGTAAGATCCAAAATCATGAAACTTCTAGAAGAAAACATAGGCAGTAAGCTCGTTGACATCGGTCTTAGCAGCATATTCTCAAGTACCATGTCTGACCAGGCAAGGGAAACAAAAGAAAAAATGAACAAATGGAACTACATCAAACTAAAAATCTTCTGCACAGCAAAGGAAACCATCAACAAAATGAAAAGACAACCTAACAATTGGGAGAAGATATTTGCAAACCATATATCAGATAAGGGGTTAATATCCAAAATATACAAAGAACTCATACAGCTCAATAACAAAAACACCAACCACCCAATTAAAACATGGGCAAAAGATCTGAACAGAGATTTCTCCAAAGAAGATATATGGATGGCCAACAGGCATATGAAAAGATGCTCAACATCAGTAGCTATCAGGGAAATGCAAATCAAAACTACAATGAGGTATCACCTCGCTCCACTCAGAATGGCTATAATTAACAAGACAGGAAACAACAGATATTGGAGAGGATGTGGAGAGAAGGGAACCCTCGTACACTGCTTGTGGGAGTGCAAACCGCTGCTACCACTATGGGAAGCAATATGGAGTATCCTCAGAAAATTAAGAATAGATGTACCATATGATCCAGCTATCCCACTGCTGGGTATTTATCCAAAGAACTTGATAATGCAAAGGCATAAAGATACACGCACCCCTATGCTCATTGCAGCATTATACACAATAGCCAAGACTTGGAAGCAACCTAGGTGCCCATCAAGGGATGAATGGATAAAGAAGATATGGTATTTATACACAATGGAACACTACCCAGACATAAGAAATGATGAAATCCGGACATTTGTGACAACATGGATGCTCCTTGAGGGTATTATGCTGAGTGAAATTAGTCATAGGGAGAAAGTCAAATACCGTATGATCTCACTCATAAGTAGAAGATAAAAACAACGACAAACAAACACATAGCAACGGTGAATGGATTGGTGGTTACCATAGTGGAAGGGGGGTGGAGGGCAAAAGGGGTGATTAGGTTCACGTGTGAGGGGATGGACTATAATTAGTTTTTGGGTGGTGAACATGATGTAATCTATACAGAATTCCAAATATATTATGACATACATCTGAAAGCTATATGATGTTATAATCCAATGTTACTGCCATTAAAAAAAATAAAAAGAAAAAAAGAAAAAAGAAGAATAGAGAAGATTAATGAAACTGAGTTGGTTTTTTGAAAAGAGAAACCAAATTGACAAACCTTTAGCTAGACTAAGCAAAAAGAGAGAAGATTCAAATGAATAAAATCTGATATGAAAGAGGAGACATTATAACTGATACCATAGAAAAACTCAAAGCATTGTAAGAGACAATCATGAACAATTATACAGCAACAAATTGGACAACCTAGAAGAAATAGACAGATTTCTAGGAACATACAACCTACCATGACTGAATCATGAAAAAACAGAAAACAAGAACTGAGCAATAACAAATAAGGTGATTGAATCAGTAATCAAAAACCTCTTAACAAAGAAAGTCCAAGACCAGATGGTTTCACAAGTGAATGCTACCAAACATTGAAATCAGATTTAATGCTAATTATTCTCAAAATCTTCCAAAAATAGAAAGGAGGAAACACTCTCAAACTCATTTTACAAGGCCAGCATTACCCTGATACCAAAGCCAGATAAGGATACTACAAGAAAAGAAAACTTCAGACCAATAGCCCTGGTGAATGTAGATACAAGAATTCTCAACAAAATACTAGGAAAGTGAATTCAACAGCACATTAAAGGGATCATACACCATGATCATGGGATATTTATCCCTGGGATACAGTATGGGTCAACATATGCTAATCGATAAATCTGACACATAACAGTACTAGAATGAAAGACAAAAATCATACAATCATCTCAATAGATATAAACAGGATTTGATAAAACCAAACATCATTTCATTATAAAAACTCTGAACAAATTGAGTATAAAAGGAACATATTTCAACATAATAAAGGTCATATATGACAAGCCCAAAGGTAACACCATACTCAATGGTGAAAGGTTGAATGCTATCCCTATAAGACCAGGAACAAGAAAAGGGTGCCCACTCTCAACCCTCCTATTCAAGATAGTACTGGAAGTCCTAGAAAGGGCAATTAGGCAAGAAAAAGAAATAAAAGACATCCAAATCAGAAAGGAAGAAGTAAAATTATCTCTGTTTGCTGAAGACATGATCATATATACAGAAAATCCTAAAGACTCCACCAAAACACTGTTAGTACTAATAAATGAATTCAGTAAAGTTGCAGGATACAAAATCAGTTGCATTTCCATACATTAACAATGAACTATCTGAAAAAGAAATGAAGAAAACAATCTCATTTACAATAGCATCAAAAACAATAAATACTCAGGAATAAATTGAACCAAGGAAATAAAATATCAATGCACCAAAACCCGTAATACATTAGTGAAAGACATTGAAGAAAACATAATCAAATGGAAAGATATTCCATGTTCATGGATCAGAGAATTAATAGTTTTAAAATGGCCACACTACCTAAAGCCATCTATAGATTCAATGCAATCCCTACCACATTTGCAAATGCATTTTTCACAGAAATAGAATAAACAATCCTAAAATTCACATGGAATCACAAAAGACCTCAAATAGCCAAAGCAATCCTGAGAAAGGAGAACAAAGTTGGAGGCATCATAGTTCCTGATTTCAAACTAAATTACAAAGCTATAGTAATCAAAACATTATGGTACTGACAT
This sequence comes from Equus quagga, assembly GCF_021613505.1. Taxonomy (NCBI): domain Eukaryota; kingdom Metazoa; phylum Chordata; class Mammalia; order Perissodactyla; family Equidae; genus Equus; species Equus quagga. Next base: position 19,349,291 of record NC_060276.1, on the reverse strand, counting down.
ATACACAGACACATAGACCCATGGAACAGAATCGAAAGCCCAGAAATATATCCAGGTATATATGGTCAACTAATGTTTGACAAGGGAGCCAAGAATATTCTATGAAGGAAGGAAAATATCTTTAAGAAATGGTGTTGGGAAAACTGGGTATCCACATGCAAAAGAATGAAATTGTATCCCTATCTTACACCATACACAAAATTAACTCAAAATGGATTGAAGACTTAAATGTATGACCCAAAATTATAAAAACACTAGAAGAAAACATAGGGTAAGAGCTCCTTCACATTGGCCCTGGCAACGTCTTTTTGGACATGACACCGAAAGTGCAAATAACAAAAGCAAAAATAAATGTGAGACTACATCAAACTAGAAAACTTCTGCACAGGAAAAGAAACATAAAAATAAAAAGGCAACCTACAGAACGGGAGAAAATATTTGCAAACCATCTATCTGATAAAGGGTTAATATCCAAAATATGTAAGGAAGTCATAACTCAATATCAAAAAACTCAAACAATCCAATTGAAAAATGCACACAGGACTTGAATAGACACTTTTCCAAAGAAGACACGCAAATGGCCAACAAATATATGAAAAGGTTCTCAGCATCACTGATCATCAAGGAAATGCAAATCAAAACCATAATGACATATCAGCTCATATCTATTAGAAAGGCTATTATCAAAAAAGACAAGAGATAACAAACACCAGTGAGGATGTACAGAAAAGGGAACCCTGGTGTACTGTTGGCGGGAATGTAAATTGGTATAGCCACTATGGAAAACAGTGTGGAGGTTCCTCAAGAAATTAAAAATATAACTACCATACGATTCAGCAATCCCACTTCTAAGTATCTATCTGAAGATGAAATCTCTATTTCAAAGAGATGTCTGCACTTCCATGGATCACAGCTTTATTCACAATAGCCAAGACATAGAAACAACCTATGTGTCCATCAATGGATGACTGGATAAAGGAGATACTATATATATATATACTATATATATCATATATATATTATAGTATATGATACTATATATATATATACACACACACACACACATATACATAATGGAATATTATTTATCCACAAAAAGAAGAGAATCCTGCCATTTGCAACAAAATGGATGTATCTTGAGGGCACTATGCTAAGTGAAATAAGTCAGACAGAGAAAGACAAATATTGTATGATTCTACTTACATGTTGAATCTAAAAAAAGCCAAACTTACTGAAACAGAGTGTAGAATATTGGTTGCCAGGAGCTGAGGGGTGGGAGAAATAGGGAGATGTTGGTCAAAGGGTACAACTTTCAGTTATAAGATGAATAAGTTCCAGGGATCTAATGTACAGCACAGTGACTATAGTTATCAGTGCTGTATTATATACTTGAAAGTTGCTATGAGAGTAGAGCTTTAATGCTCTCACCACCACCACCACCACCACAACAACAAAATGGTAACTGTGTGAGGTGAGAAATGTGTTAACTAACTTTATCGTGGTATACATTTTACAACATATATGTGTATCAAATCATTACATTGTACATTTTAAATGTACACAATATTATATGTCAATTATTTCTCAATAAAGCTGGAAAAAATTTACATGGGTAAAGTTGTTCATAGTATTCCCTTACTATCCTTTTGATACCTGCAGAGTTTGTAGTGACATCCCCTGCTTCATTCTTCATATAGGTAATTTGTATCTTCTCTTTTTTCCCGTCAGTCTTGCTAAAGTGTCAATTTTATTTTTTCAAAAATTCAGTTGTTTCAATGATTTTCTCTATTGTTTCTCTGCTTTCAAATTTCATTGATTTCTGCTGTTAACTTTATTATTTCTTCCTTGTCTTTATTTGGGTTTACTTTGCTCTTATTGTTTTTTTTTTTTTTTTTTACATTCTTAAGGTGGGATCTTAGATTGTTGATGTGAGAGTTTTCCTCTTTTCTAATGTATTTATTTGGGGCTATAAATTTTCCTCTCAGCACTGCTTTAGCTGCCTATCACAAAATTTTGATATGTTGTATTTTCATTTCCTTCAGTTCAATGTGTTTTTTAAAAATTTTACTTGAGACTTCTACTTTGACCCATGGGTTATTTAACAGTGTGTTGTTTAGTTTTCAAGTGTTTGGAGACGTTTCTTTTATCTTTCTGTTACTGAATTCTAGTTTGATTCCTTTGTGGTTGGAGAACACACACTGTATGACTGCAACTCTTTTTAATTTTTGAAGTTTGCTCTATGTCCCAGGATATAGTCTATCTTGGTATAAGTTCTGTGAGCACTTGAAAAGAATGTGTATTTTGCTTTTGCTTTGGTGGAGTGTTCTATAAACGTTAGTTAGATCCTATTGTTTGATGGTATTCCTGAATTCTTCTATATCCATATGTATTTTCTGTCTAGTTGTTGTGTCAATTGTTGAGAGAAGGGTGGTGAGCTACCTAACTATAATTATGGATTTGTCTGTTTCTCCTTTCAGTTCTATCAGTATTTGTTTCACACATTTTGCAGCACTTCTGTTTGGTGCATATGCATTTAGGATTACTCTGTCTTCTTGGTGAATTGACACTTCTATTATTATATAGTCTCCCTCTTTATCCCTAGAAATTTTCCTTTCTCTTAAGTCTACTTTATCTTATATTAACATAACAACTGTGGTTTTCATTTGATTAATGTTTACCTATATTTTTACTTTCTGTGTCCTTTCTTCTTGATGTTCCAAGGTTCCTTCTTTTATCATTTCTTTTCGGCTTAGGGAACTTTCTTTAGCCACTCTTTTACAGGAGGTCTACTCATGACAGATTCTCTTAGTTTTCTTCCACCTAGGAAAGTACTGATTTCTCTTTCATTCCTGAAGAATATTTTCAATGGGTATAGGATTCTGGGTTGGCACTTCTTTTCTCTCAGCACCTGAAAAATATTGTGCTACTTCCTTCTGGCATCCGTGGTTTGTGATGCAAAATATGCTGTCATTTTAATTCTTTTTCCCCTGTAGGTAAGGTGTTGTTTTTCTCTGTCTTCTTTCAAGATTTTTCCTTTGTCTTTAGTTTTCAACAGTTTAATTATGATGTGTCTTGGGTGTGGATTTCTTTTGGTTTACCATGTTTTGAGTTTGCACACCTTCTTGAATTTGTAAGTTTCTATATCTTGCCAAATTTGGGAAGCTTCCAGAGATTATTTCTTTGGGTATTTTTTCAGTCCCACCCTCTTTCTTCTTTCCTTCCTGAATGCTGATCAAATAAATGTTACATCTTTTATTATAGTGCCGCAGGACCCTGGGGCTCTGTTCCTTATATTTTAGTCTATTTTCTCTCTATTGTTCACATTGACTAATTTCTATCATTCTATCTCTCAGTTCAGTAATTCTTTCCTCTGTTGTCCCCATTCTGCTGTTAATCTCATCCATGGAGCTTTTTATTATGGATATTGCTACATCTTCTGGTTTAAAATTTTCCATTTGGCTCTTCTTTATAACTTCTATATCTTTGCTGAGACTTTCTATTCCTTTGCTGATCCTTTCTATTTTCTCATTTGTTTCAAACGTGTTTATAATTGCTCACTGAAAATTTTTTTCATGGCTGCTTTGAAATCTCTACCAGATAATTCTAATGTCTCTGTCATCTCAGTGTTTTCATCTATTGATAGTTGTTTTTCATTCATTTTGAAATCTTCCTGGTTCTTGGTATGATGAGTGATTTTCAACTGAAACCTGTACATTTTGGATATTATGTTATGAGACTCTGGATCTCGTTTAAACTTTCTGTCTTAGTTAGCATTGTTTAACATTATTCTAACAGGGGGAAGGGGACACTGCCTCATTACTGCAAGGTAGAGGTAGAAGTCCAGGTTCCCCACTTAGCCTCCACTGACATCAGAGGCAGGTGGTCTCCTTATTACTGATTGGCAGTGGTGTGAGTTCCAGCTCTCCATGTAGTCTCTATTGATACCCGGTGGGGGTTTCTTTGTTACTGCTGAGTGATGATAACAGTTATAAGTCTTTACTACCTCCTCTGATACTACGACTTTCAACTGTCAGAGAGAAGTGGTAGTCCAAGATCCCCAGATGGTGTCCCTGACACAGTGGGAAAACGGTGGAGATGGGTTGTTCATTGCTGGCCAGTGGGGATGAAAGTTCCAGCTAGGTACCTTATCTTCTCTGACACTATTCTGACAGGGGTCCCTGGCAGGGGTATCAGAGTCCCTGACTAAAGCCCTGTGAAGATGGAAATCTAGGTTCCCCTCTTAGCTGGGAGTTGGTGAGAATAGAGCTACAGTTTTTTCTGTGCTGTATGGCTGGAGTAGAGCACTTAGCTAATGTCTACAAATTTGCCATCTTACTAGGCTGCTCATTCCTAGTCCTTCAGCTAGAGAGAGCAGGCTTTTCTTAGGGCTTTTTTGGTCTGCACTCATTGGTGTTTCTTGATCGCCAGTTTCTTCAGCTCCAAGTGCAAGACATATGAGACAAAAAGAAAACCCAGGGAACTCCCCATCATGTCATTCTTCAGGTTCTCAGGTCCCTAGACAGTCTGCCTTCTCCTCTGCACATTTCAGCCTTCTTATGACTTGTTTATACATAATATCAAGAGTTTCCAGTTGTACTTAATGAGAAGAATAGAGAAAAGTATGCCTACTCCATCTTCCTAGAAGTCCCCCTATTTGACTTACAATTTAAGATGCTCATGCTTGAAGGGACATATATAGTCTAATCTCTTCTTTGCTTTTCTTTATGGTGAGAAAGATTAGCCCTGAGCCTACATCTGTGCCAATCTTCCTCTCCTTTGTATGTGAGATGCCTCAACAGCATGGCTGATGAGTGGAGTAGGTCCGTGCCTAGGATCTGAACTTGTGGATCTGGGCTGTTTAAGTGGAGCACATGGAAATTTAACCACTCAGCCATGGGGCCCACTCCGTAGTCTCTTCACTATATCTCAGAAAATGGAGACTTAGAGAAGGTAAGTAACTTGCCTAAAACCAAAAATGATACAAAAGCAGAGCTTAAACTATACTCCAGGTCTTCTGACTTCCCATTTCTATACTTTTCCCCCTATACTACCCTGTCTTTTTTGCCTCTACCCTGTTTTCTTTCATACAATTTCACCTTCTGCTAGTCCTTCAGGTTTTTGTTCCTGTTACGCACTGAACTCTCACAATGTGTTCAAAAACACATTGAAATCAGACAACAAGCTCCAAGTCATTTTCCCCCCATTGTGACATTAAAAACTTGTTCTCCTAAAAAGCTATAATTCAGCTCTTTTGATAGTGGGATGAGAGAAATGTTTGTGGTAGGGAATGAAGAGAAGGTACAGTGTAAGGTCTAATAAATAAATAATCATAGCTAACAGACTTACAGATCCAGGCTAGGAGTGCAATTTTTTCTTTAACTATCTATTCATCACACACTATAATCTTCTAACACAGTGCCCTAATTCAGTACCATCTGCCACTTTTAGACTAAATTACTATTATGATTTTGAGTACCAAAGTCATAATATGCAGAGGTTAAAGCTTTTTCGTGTTAGTAACATCCTAAAAGTACATGTGCAGAGTACTTTGATGATTAAAAAACAGCACAATTCAATGAAAGAAGTCTAATGGATTTATAAAATGTTGAAAACTCAGGAACCATTAAATTTTGAACCTAGTTCTCACAGTCATTTGGGGCAACCTCATACAAATTAATATTTGTAATCATTAATTCTCAAGCACAACAGGAAAATAATGATTGATTGATAGGAGGCAAAAAATGGAAGGGTAGGAGGAAGAGATGCTAGCAATGACAACTGCCATTTATCCAGCTTTATTTTACATCAAAAGCACTGAGCTAAGCACTTTATTATTCATGTATTTATTTTAGGCTCTCAGGTGCATACAATTGGATTAATCATGGTATTTGGTTCATGACACACTCTCAGCACTGGTCCCCTCATCATTTAGCTAGTTATTTTTAATAATGTAATAAGCACCTGCAAACTCAGAAGCCCAAAGAAAAACTAAGACCTTGACAGTAATCTACATCTAACTATAAGCCTTCCTCCATCCCCATCCTACACGTCCTCCCACATCCCAGCCAAGGTAACCATCATCCTGAATCCTGTGTTCATTAACCTTTTGCTTTTTTAAAATTAGTTTTATTACACCTATATGTAATAAAAATATATAAAAATATAACATGCTATATGTTATCTTTTAGGGCTTACTTTTCATCCAAGATTATATTGCTAAGATTAATCCATATTTTTGTGTGTGGTTGTAGTTCATTTGTTCTGAATGCTGTATAATATTCCACTATATGAATGTTTCACACTTTAATAATCCATGATTAATGTTGATGGAATTTAGGTTGTTTCTAGACTTTTGTATTGTGAACTATGCTGTTACGAACATACTTGTACGTGTCTCCTGCCATACATGAATAAGAGGTTCTCTTAGGTATTTATCTAGGAGTAGAATTTCTGGGTACAGTGCATATGAATGTTGAGCTTTAGGAGATAATGTCAAAATGCATTCCAAAGTGCTTGCAGCAGTGTATAATCCTACTAGTAACATATAAGAAATTATGTGACTCCACATCTTCTGCAATACTTGCCTTTCTAAGCCAGAGTTCATCCATCTGAACCACAGAGCATAGACTATCTCCTCAATTCTCATAAGGATGGTATATAACTGGTACCATTGTAGTACATAGGAAAAAAACATTAATTCTTTACATATAATGAATGCCTTAGGGCATTAGCACTTTGTTTTCTCCAAGAACCCCAATTGAGAAAGGCTGATTGGTATTGTCACCTTTTACTTTTTTGCCAACCAATTTGATGTAAAATGATATCTTATTATGATTTGATTTGTATTTTCCTGGTTAATAATGATTTTGAATTGCAAATTAATTGGCCATATGTGTTTGCAATTCTGTGATGTACGTATTCATGCCTTTGTCGATTTTTCTATGAGATTGCCTGTGTTTTCTTAATAATTTTTACAACTTCCTTACGTATTCTTTATATTATTTCTTTGTCAGTTATGTTTTGTGAATATTTTCTCCCAGATTATAACTCGTCTTTTCTCATTCTTTAAGGTGTATTTTGACAAACATTTTAAATTTTAAATAGCTAAATGCATCAATCTTTTATTTTAGTCAATTATTTTTGTGCCTTAAGACATCTTACTCTATTCAAAAGTTAGAAAGATATTCACTGACATTTTCTAATAAGAGTTTTAAAATTTTATTTTTGAAATGTATACTCTTAAGTGATCCTGTGTATGCTGTGAGATAGATTTTCATCTTTTTCCATGTGAATAACCATTTTTCCAGCTTCATTTATTAAATAGTCTCTACATTTCCCACTGATCTGATATGCTACCTCTGTTATATATCAGAGCTCCAAACATGTATGGGTCTATTTCTGGACTCTCTATTACATTTGTAAAAATTTTAAATTCATTATTTCATGCAGTCTTCATAATAAACAATCTAACCTCAATTATTTCATGTGACCCACAAAATAAGCCTATGAGGTAGATACTATTTTCTCCATTTTACAGATTTAGGAAACTATGACTTAGGGATGTTAGTTCAAGATCATAGACTAGTTTATGGCAGCTCTAAGCCCAAGACTCCAGAGCCCACAGTTTTAAGCAGTAATCAATACTGGATCTTACCCTACTGCCTCATAAGGATGTTGTGAAAGTCAGTAAATATCACAGGCAGTAAACTGTATGTTTAGCTCTGTACTAGCTACTCAGTCGTTTGAGGTAGGGTTGTGGGTAGTGTTGTAAAGGAAAGACAAGGACTGTTCAAACATCACCTACTCACACAGTCTTTCTTTGACCACCCTATCTAAATTGCAACCCTTGTTCATTCTGTGTACCCCTAACCTTCTTTATTATTATTTTTTTTGGTAACTAAGTACCTAAACTTACATACTTATTTGTTTACTATCTGTCTTGCTCATTAGAATGAATGCTCCATGAGGGCACAGACAGACATTATTTACTGTTGTATGTCTATCACCTAAAACAGTGCCTGGCACATAGCAGGCATGTGATAAGTATTTACAGAATGAATGAGTGTATGTATGAATGAATGAATGAATAAAAAAGATAAGGCTCTGTCATTGGAAAGCTGACAATCAGACAGGGAATATGTTGACTTCAAGAAAAGAACTCTTATGAAAATAAGAAATATTTACTCACTAATTTAGTACATTTACTGGGTACCTATTATATGTATAGCACTGTGATGGGTACTGAGGCAAGAGACATAAAGATGAATAAGACACGATCCTTGCCTTCATAAACTTACAAGCTAGCAAAATCTTAGTGTTTATAAATTTCTATAGTACAAGAAATAGTAAGTCCTACAAGAGGAACAAAATGCTAATTTGAACATAGGAGGAAGAATTTAATTCAGACTGGGAGATCAGGGTAAGCTTAATGGTACAGGTGGCCATATTGAAGCTGAGCCTTGGCAATGTTTTCCTTCAAATAAGATGAAAATTGTGGAAGTTTAATGCATATTTATTTAGCTAAAAGCTGATACTTGCTGATATCTTGGCATGAAGTACCCAGTGTCATGATAAGTAATTTTCATTGTGGGGAGCAAATTGGACTTTCCCTGGCTAAGACAAAGAGGATATTCCAGGTACAGGGAACAGATTGAAAGCACAGGGAATGTTCTGTCAAGGAGTCCAGTGTTGCTGTAACAAGGCTTAGGGAGGGTTGTTGGTAGGAGATGAGGTTGGAAAGGTAATCTGGCTGGGATCTGAAATCAAAAGACCAGGCTATTTGAAACTTTTTAGGGACTAAGTGATAGTAAAGACAGGCATGCTATTGCAGGTAGTTATTTTCCTTTTGCTCCTTTCTCACCTACTGTCTTTTGTCTTCTTTCTTTTTTTCATAGCAGAGCACAGCGAAAAAGAAAAGAGGATAGGGAGTCCAGAGAAATGGGATCAAGTCACAGTCCTGACACTGAACTGTTGCGTGATGTTTGGAAACTTAGTTCAATTAAAGCTGGAGGAGAGGGCATTTTTTAAAAAAACTACACATTTGCCTTTCCTCCTGGAAATATTTCTTAGAAGCCACTCCAATAGGAATGCCTGCTTCTAGCCACCACCACTTCCTCACAAGGCTCACTGCAGTAGTGCCAGAAAGTTACAAACGTGAATACATCCCTCAGGCATGTTAGCTGAGAAACACTGGACTAGATGATCTCTAAATGCCCCCACTCTTCCACACCATCCTACCTCTTCTCCCCACTATCCCTGTGTGCTCTGATTCTTTTCTTATTCCCAACTAAGATTTCAGTACAACAATGGACCCCTCTAAGGGGGCTGCTTGGACCTTCTGGAGATGCTCAGGGCTGCATACTCTTGTCTTGAAAGAAAACTAGCCAAGAACGGCCAAAGAAATCTGAAAGACTTGAGTACCTGCTCCACAGGAAAAGGGACAGAACTATTGGGCTGCTGCTAACTTTCAAAAATAATTCAGGAGCTCTCCTGGAAGCAAAGGCACCTTGATGCTTTCAAAGAACAATGTGAGAAATGGTGTGAGATGTGTGTTCTGGCGAAGGCAGGGTGCAGAGAGCTGGAACTCCAAATCGCAGAGCTATCCTTGAAGTTCTGAGGCTTTAGAACTTCCCCAGTGGGTCTAAACTTCAAATAAAGCTTGGATGGAGGTGAGAGCGTAGGGTAGAAAGGGGAAAAAAATGATCAGTCCAATATTCATGGTCATTTTTTTAAGCTGACCTACTCATACGAGACTTTTAAATTGCACACACAAATGAAAATGTACCCTCAGCATGAAGCTCTATGAGGCCTAATTATCAGAGCAAATGTTTACTGATTAATTTTAAAAATACAATACCAACACAGCCTATTTCATAATCGAGGGGAAGCATTTTCCTCTCAAGCCATGTTCAGTGTGCAACAGGAAGCCAATTATCACCCCAGAACATTTCTCAGTGAAAAATGTGTCATTCCTTAGGACACTTAAGGCTTAAGCAGGCTTAAAACCCCCATTTCACTGTTTTCTCTTATTTTTACTATCTAAATATCCATCAATCCAAACCAAGATCATTTTCACCATTTCATATCCTAAAGGTGCCACTGACACTTGGACAAATGAAATTTTGGCAAAAGACCCGGCATCTTTTTTGCTTTCTTGAATGCTCATACTAGCTTTTCCTGAAAACAGAGTATAATAATGGGGCTCCCGAGAGAAAAATACAGGAAACAGGCACTGGTACTGATTAAATAATGGTGAATTCAGTTTTACTGCTTTCAAGCAAACTCAGTAATTCCAAATAAAAACTAAGCAATGTGGTTCCTTTAGAATTCCTAGGGATGTGTTTTTCCTCAGTGGAAGAGAATAATTTCTATTTACCACATGTAGGCACCTTGCAGATGAGAGCCAGGTCTTATTCATCTCTAAGTTTCTGCTAGAAATTAGCATATCCATCTACCCTTCCATCCAGTATCACCCAACACACAGTAGGCATCCAATAAATGTTTGCTAAATAAACATATTAGCATACTATTTGTTTGCAAATGTCTGCTGCTGAGAATGCTTTTAAACTGGTTGCATAAATAGGCTAAATACTATCCTGACAGCTTTTAAGATTCGATTAGCAAACTTTTTATTTCTTACATACAACTAGTTATTATAGTCTTAAAGAATATGGATGAGAATTTAAGAGATTTTTTCTATGTGCCAAAAGAAGTTGTTCTATTTTCCTTTATAGACACTAGACAGAACTTTGCCAGACCTCCTTCTGTGTAACCAAACACTTTCAAGTTAGCAATCAAACATTCCAAAAGGCCTAAGCTGTCTGAGTGTCATAGCTGAAGACAGCTGGGAACATGATATCGAGGATGACCAGTGTTTACACCATATTCACATTCCCTTTAGCACACACCAGATTCCACAGCTACAAGACAGGTGTGTCCTGCTACCCTGTTTTTTTTCCCCCTCAAAAAGTACCTGGATCCTGTCTGGAAAACAGATCAAGAACTGCACTGCCAACCACTGTAGGTGGGATGACTAAATTTTCTGACTCTATAATTGGAAAAGAATGATTAGACATAGGCACTTGAACTTTTGGGGACAACAGGATGGAACACGTTACACTGGGGCTGCTCTGAAAAATCCAGAATATGTGGTTTTCCATACTTACAGGAATGGCAGAGAATCTACAGGAGGGAAAGAACTTTATGAAATAGATTTTATATGAAAGAACACAGCATAAACAATGTTAAGATACATGGGAAGACATTGCAACACATTTAACACAAAAAAAGATGAATTTCCATGACATAAAAAGAACTCTTACAAGTCCAAAATTAAAAAACAAATAATCATAGAAAAATAGGCAAAGGATATCACAGATGATTTATAAAAGAAACAGAAAGGATTAGTAAACATTTGAAAAAGATGCTCAAACCCACTACTCAGAGAAAAGCAAACTGAAGCAATAATAAACTACAATTTCTTGCCAGTCTAATGGCCAAAAATTCATAGAATTGATGATATTGCATGCTGGCAAGAAGACAGGGAATGGCCCTCTCAACACCAGGATTGGAAGTGTGACTTAGTGAAGCCTTTCTAGAAGTCATGATGGTATTAGCCATCAAATATACAAAGCCCATAACACTGCAATTCTGCAATCCTACTTCTTGGACTCTGTTCTAGAGTAATACTTGCTCACCTGTAACAGAAGTGTGTTCATGGATGTTCTCTGCAGTATAGTTTGTGACAGACAAAAGATAGGAAAAATGTAAATATCCATCAACCAGAGGATCCCAATAGTGAATTTCCCAATCTCTGACATGGCCCACCAGAAAATTATTATTAAAAAGAGAGAGAGAAAGTTAGGGCAGAAGTCATCTTTGACAGGGAAATAAGTGACTAGAAAAGAGTACCAGGGTCTTCTGGGGTACCAGAAATGGTCTGTGCTGTGTCTCAGGTGCTGGTTACATAAGTGTGCTGTTTGTGAAAGTTCATTGGTGTACATGTATGATTTTTCACTCTTATGCATGTCAATAAAATATTTCTTTTAAAAAAAACAAACCAAAAAGCAGATTTAGGAGACCTCATGCTTTAGTAGAAAGAGGACTGTACTAGGAAGAAGGAGTTCTGAGTTCCAGCTCCTTTCTGCCCAAACTACTTTGGAACCTTGGGCAAGTCACTTGGGCTGTATTGTGGTTGACTCACCTGTAAAAGTGGGGATAATTATATTCTGAAAGAAAGAACTGGGCCCAATGATTTTAATATCTTTTTCATTTCTAGGCTTTATGACTCTTTAAGCTATAACAGTTCAGGATGATTTACCTCCATTAAGTTTCTTTTATCTATCCCCTCTTCTCCATCCCTACTCCCATAACACTGATTCACGACCATATTTCACTTCCCTGGGCTACTTCAGAAGTCTTCAAGCTTGTCTCTCCAGATCTAGCTCTGCTTCTTTACAATCTGTAATAAAAACACTTTGGGTAGAGTATCTTTTGAAAGTACAGCTCAGGTCACATCACCACCTTCTTCAGAAAGCTTAGAAAGCAGTGGGGCATGGTACAAAGTACACAGACCCATTCATCTAAAAACCTGGGTTTGACAGCCATTTATGATAAAAACTCTGAACAAAATGGGCATAGAAGGAAACTACCTCAACATAATAAAGGCCATATACGACAAACCCATAGCCAACATCATACTCAATGGGCAAAAACTGAACCCCATCCCCCTGAAAACAGGAACGAGACAAGGATGCCCTCTATCACCACTCTTATTTAACATAGTACTGGAGGTCCTGGCCAGAGCAATCAGGCAAGAAAAAGGAATAAAAGGAATCCAAATAGGGAAGGAAGAAGCGAAACTCTTGCTGTTTGCAGACGACATGATCTTATATATAGAAAACCCCAAAGAATCCATTGGAAAACTGTTAGAAGTAATCAACAACTACAGCAAAGTTGCAGGGTATAAAATCAATTTGCATAAATCAGTAGCATTTCTATACTCCAGTAATGAACCAACAGAAAAAGAACTCAAGAATACAATACCATTCACAATCGCAACAAAAAGAATAAAATACCTTGGGGTAAATTTAACTAAGGAAGTGAAGGACTTATTTAATGAAAATTACAAGGCCTTTCTGAGAGAATTGGATGACGACATAAGGAGATGGAAAGACATTCCATGTACATGGATTGGAAGAATAAACATAGTTAAAATGTCTATTCTACCTAAAGCAATCTACAGATTCAACGCCATCCCAATCAGAATCCCAATGACATTCTTTACAGAATTAGAACAAAGAATCCTAAAATTCATATGGGGCAACAAAAGACCCCGAATTGCTAAAGCAATCCTGAGAAAAAAGAACAAAACGGGAGGCATCACAATCCCTGACTTCAAAACATACTACAAAGCTACAGTAATCAAAACAGCATGGTACTGGTATAAAAACAGGTGCACAGATCAATGGAACAAAATTGAAAGCCCAGAAATAAAACCACACATCTATGGACAGCTTATCTTTGACAAAGGAGCTGAGGGCATACAATGGAGAAAAGAAAGTCTTTTCAACAAATGGTGCTGGGAAAACTGGAAAGCCACATGTAAAAGAATGAAAATTGACCATTCTTTTTCACCATTCACCAAAATAAACTCAAAATGGATTAAAGACCTAAAGGTGAGACCTGAAACCATAAGGCTTCTGGAAGAAAACGTAGGCAGTACACTCTTTGACATCAGTAGTAAAAGGATCTTTTTGGACACCATGCCTTCTCAGAGAAGGGAAACAATAGAAAGAATAAACAAATGGGACTTCATCAGATTAAAGAGCTTCTTCAAGGCAAATGAAAACAGGATTGAAACAAAAAAACAACCCACTAACTGGGAAAAAATATTTGCAAGTCATATATCTGACAAAGGCTTAATATCCTTAATATATAAAGAACTCTCACAACTCAATCACAAAACATCAAACAACCCAATCAAAAAGTGGGCTGGAGACATGAACAGACATTTCTCCAAAGAAGATATACTGATGGCCAATAGGCACATCAAAAGATGCTCATCATCGCTGATCATCAGGGAAATGCAAATCAAAACTACACTAAGATATCACCTTACACCCGTTAGAATGACAAAAATATCTAAAACTAATAGCAACAAATGTTGGAGAGGTTGCGGAGAAAAAGGAACCCTCATACACTGCTGGTGGGAATGCAAACTGGTGCAGCCACTATGGAAAACAGTATGGAGATTCCTCAAAAAACTAAAAATAGAACTACCATACGATCCAGCCATCCCACTACTGGGTATTTATCCAAAGAGCCTGAAGTCAGCAATCCCAAAAGTCCTGTGCACCCCAATGTTTATTGCAGCACTGTTTACAATAGCCAAGACGTGGAAGCAACCTAACTACCCATCAACAGACGAATGGATAAAGAAGATGTGGTACATATATACAATGGAATACTACTCAGCTGCAAAACAGAACAAAATCATTCCATTTGCAATAACATGGATGGACCTTGAGAGAATTATGTTAAGTGAAATAAGCCAGCAAGAGAAAGATAATCTGTGTATGACTCCACTCATATGAGGAATTTAAAACTATGGACCCAGAACAGTTTAGTGGATACCAGGGGAAAGGTGGGGTGGGGGGTGGGCACAAAGGGTGAAGTGGTGCACCTACAACATGACTGACAAACATTAATGTACAACTGAAATTTCACAAGATTGTAACCTATCAATAACTCAATAAAAAAATAAAAATAAAAAAAATAAAAACCTGGGTTTGAGTAGCTTACTGACTGTCTAATCTTGGGCAAGCCATTGAGCCACTGAATCTCTATTACTTCATCTGTAAAATGAGAGTAGCAATGGGACCTTTTTCACAGTTACATAGAACAGACTTTTAGCTACTGATACATCAAGTCCCAAGTCACATTTAACTTCATTGGCTAGGGGCCCAGAGTAAAGGCAGAGAATCAAGTTCCCTAACTACCTTTACCTGACTCACTCCAATCAAAACAGAGAACACTTCCGGGCAGTCTGAGCTTCAACACAAAGCTCTTCAACTGACTGGCTGTATACAGGAGGACAAAAAGTGAAAGGCATCTCCCTCTTTGCAGACTGCCACAGAGAGAGTGGCATCTCACAGCAAAGGACGACAATCTGAACTGATGGCAAGCCCCAGACTGGGAGATCTGTAGTCCTCTCTGCACACACCTAGTTTTGGTAGGAATTGCTTAACAGAGACCTGGCACAAAATCAAGAGAAGATGAAAACTTGTGGTTACCCTGCGGGGGTAACACAGGATGCATCAGTCAATGTTTCTCAGTCTGTTTATACTAGATCAGGGTAATTACAGAGAGGATTAAAAAAGGTCAGGGTAGAAAATAGCTTGCCAGTAGAATCACTGTATTTGTATGGGATGATATTTAAATCAGCATCTGAAAACAGGACACAGTTATGACTTGCTGCCTGTTCAGACTTTATGCCAAGTTCTGAAGCTAATTCAGCACTTAGAGTTCACCACTGAGGGAAAGCCTGGTCTCTGTGGCTTGTCACACAAGCCTTTTCAAATCTCTATCTTGCCAGATACAAAGGCCATTCATGCTGGGGATGCCCCTCACAGTAAACAACTTGCATGATCCCAAGAACTAATTTTGTGGAAAGAAGACACATTCTCAACTTGATCTCTCCTTTTCCCAGTGAACTCCACTAGGCATCTTCTGAAATTTGAACTCCTTCCCTCCAAAGCTTTCTTGATTGACCAGAGAAAAAAAGATGTCTTCATTAACCTCACCCTGATCTGAAATAAAATTCCATGAAAATGACTCCAGTCTTCATCCAATTGTATATTTGCACTCAATTCTCTACCTGGTATAGTGCCCAGCACATAATTGCCACACAGGAAATATTTGCTCTTATTTACTGAGTATTCACTATAAGCAATTGCTTTTTCCTAGCACTCAGCGTAATTGCAAATAATTATTTGTGTAATTATTTGCTTAATGTCTGTCTTCCTCACTAGACTGTGAGTGTCACAAGGCCAGGGTTAGAGTTTTTCTTATTCACAGCTGTACTCTTAATGCCTACCACAATGTCTCACATCTATTAAGACTAAATAAATATTCATTGAACAAAAGAACATCGCGTACTAAGCACTAAGCACTAAGAGCTGCAATAACTTGCTTAAGGTCAGAGCCAGGATTCTGAGCATGTGCTCTTAACATCTATGTTATCCTGCCTCCCTCCTTTTAAGTCTTGTTCTACTACTTACTAGCCATAGCCTGAGAAAGTTTCCTAAGTTTTCCAAGCCTGTTTTCTTATCTATAAACAAAGGAGAAAACGGTTTCTACTTTATAAACTTGTTGTGAAGTTTGCTTGAGTTTATATATGTAAAGCACTTGTTTATAGTAGTTGGCATACAATCAATATTTAATAAAAGCTGCTACTCCTGTTGTTGTTGTTCAGTCTAATAAAACGAAGAAGAAAGCAACTGTAGCTAGGAAACGCCACTTGCGGAAACCTGTCCTCCCCCTACCAAAAAATAGTACATTCCATTTCAGCAGTTGAACATATCTCTAATGGCTTTCTGCACCACTCTCGTCAACCTTCACTCACCATATTCCATAAAATACCTTGCACATAAAAGTTGCTTTGCTTAAAATTCAAACATAGAATAAGCAAAATATTTTAAAATTAATTCTATTACATAAGCAATTGCTCATTGTGAAATGCTACAACCTGCATGGCTGAAATTAAATAGCTCACATTATCAAGGAAATTGAAGATTGGAAAAAAAAATCAAAACTGTCTCCTAGCCCATTACCAGAGGGAATTTCATCATTATGGATTTTTATTACAATAGATAATAAATGGATATCAGGAAATAGAGCAGAGAAAGAGAAAACGGCAAATTAGGCAGTCTTTTCCTTCTTTGTTGAAATACCTAGAGCAGTCAACCTTTATACAACCACTTTGCTTACCACCTTTTGGTCTACTGTTTCACTGTCACTTCAGTTCTTGACACAAGACTCTAGATATACCTTGTCATAGAATACTACAAATATCCAACATTCTGAACCATGGTGGCCTAGGTATATGTAGTTACTCTGATACAGTGTGGGTAGCTGCACTGGTTCTTAAGTCTGGCTGCATGGTGTTATTTGAGGTGCTTTTAAATAACACTGATTGCCTCCCCCCCCGCCAAATTTCTATTCTGATTCAATTGATTCTGGACACTAATTTTGCAGCTACTCTGCCTGCATTTGGATCTCATCTCCTCTACTTACAATTTGGACAAATTACTTAACTTCTCTGTATTTAAGTTTCCTTACCACTAAAATCACTAAACGGATAATCATAGAGTTGCTGTGAAAATCAAATAAATTAACACATTTGAAATACTTAAAAGAGTATCTGGCACATAGTAGGTGTTCCATAGTATTAGCTATCATTATTAGTAGTAATAAAGTATTTTCATTACTATACTTTGGTGTCATGGAAGAGAAAGGAAGACTTGTAGAGTTTGTGACCCATGTGAATGATGATGCTGAAATGGCAGCAGAGGTATTCCGTGTTTGAAATTCACAAAAATGAAATCTCTTCACTCTAACGTACTACTTTTAGGCTAAATCAGATGATATGAGGCTGAGTTCCATCTGGAATTTGTCTTGATGTTATACATGGAGAACTAAAATTCTAAATGTAACACACGTGTACTAGAACAACTCTACTTATTTGTACCACACAATGGACTGTCATTGCTAGTTTCCCCTGGTTTAAAAAAAAAATTTAAGGAAAGGACTTTGAAAAATCAAAAGTCATGCTAATCTACAAATAAACAGCAATGTTGAGATTGTGGGGATTCTTGTCACACCTGTCACCATTCCATGGAGAGGAAGGAACATCTATTGTATTTGTGAGATAGGACAGGCAGTACCATAGAAACTTCTCTGGGCTTTTACCCCACCCCTGCTTGCTCCTTGGTACAGGAGGAGGATTGACTTATCTGATTAGTAGTATTCGAACAAAAATAAACGCCCATTCACGGCTTAACCTCTGTATTCTGGCTCTCAGGTCAGAATGCCCTTGAGTTGAGGACCCTTTGTCTCTTGTAAAGAGAGCAGAGCTTAGTCAGGCACTGTTTTCCAGTGGCAGGCCTACAGGTCCACCTTGCTCTTAATTTCTAGCTTCCACTGAATTGGGACACAGGCCACTACTCTCAATGACACTGGAAGGGTAAGTCGTCTGTTCTGCAGACTCAATCTTCCCCACAGGTGGGTATCAAGGTACAGATTTGCAGCTGGAGATGGTAGGAAGCCTCATTAGGGCTTAGGGTCAAATCATGTTCTTGGATCCCATTTTACCTATAATAAAGCCGATACTACACTTTGTTTCTTACATGGCTCTTTGTGTTTATTCTCATTTTGATTCAGAACTGGAAGGAGAAAAGCACTCACACTTGCAAACCCTAACAAGCAGTAGCAGTAACTGTAAAAGTAATATCTGACAGTTTTCAAAACACTTTCCCCATTTAACAGATATGAAAACTGAGGCTTAATAAAAGGCTTCTGTGATTTACCCAGGGTCAAATACTAATAATAAGTGGCAAATCCAGCACTAAAATTACAGTCTTCTGTATTCTTTTCACTGCATGTCTGAGTACACTCCTTTCTCTTATGAAGGTCAGAGAGGCACTTAAAGATCCCAAGGTCAAGAATGACAGCTGCTGTGATAACTTCACTAAGCTAGCAGGAGAGAAAAAAGCCTCCCCAAATCTAAGAATCTTACTACCATGAAACTGAATTTTACTGACGTAACACTGATTTTTTTTCCAGACAAATCTTTATCTAAAAATCAAGAAATTGAAAGAAATCCTCCAGACAAAATTATGTAACAAAGTTTAAAACATGATTATAATTTTTTTTGCCTATTAGGATGGAGTGGCCCTAAGGTGGGCTTGGTTGGGGACACAAACTGTCCCCTGCCAAGTAAGCAGGTGTCACAAAGAGTTTCTTCTGTGATTTGCTGAGCTGCTGGAGTTCAGTGCCACACAAGCAATTCCCTCATAGGTGTTTCCCAGTCTCAAATTCCTTTTCTAGGCTTGAGATCAAAGGGCCCTCCCCTGTGTGGCAGGCAGAACAGATATGGGACCTCATGTACCACTGGGTTAGCTTGCCACAAATCATGTAATACTATTAGCATGGGGAAAGGCAGCTCCTCTAGGTTATAGATACACTTTCTGCAGTACAAATAAATCAATCACATGCCACAGTCCTAGCCAACTTGAAATGATTATTTAGGCCTGGTAATAATTAGTTCTGGTTCTGTCGCTAATTAACCACGTGAGTTTAGACAAGTCCCTTTTCTGGGTCTAATTTTCTTCATTTGTAAAAATGATGGAGTTAGACAAGGTTGCCTCCAACTCTAAAATACTATGATTCGACATCTACTACTAGCCTCTATATTACCAACACATGAGGGTGACTCACACTTCATGTCTGCCGAGAGAAGAACTCCTAGAGGTTCAGGTACAATGAAGTCACGAAATCATTCCAAACCTATTCCAATGTTTGGGGCAACTTAAGAGAGATATATTTGCATTTTTCTATCCTGCCTCTTTTGTGCCATTCTCAATCTCTCCCGCCCCCATGACAGTCCTTGAAGATGAAAAATTTCACACTGAGTTTCTAACAGACCTGAGAAAGAAAGAAGTCAGCTTACTTTTTTGATCCTCTAGTTATCAAGAAATGGTTTTATTTCTTGAAACTGTAATCAGATAAAAATGTCCAAAGGACTAAAGAAGCTATTAGTCTACTCTTTTTCATATTTTAATTCCATCTGAAGGAACAATAGGCTCTTCTTGCCTTTGGCAATATAATAATTCAGCTGACATGCTAGAAATACCACACACCAAGCTATAAAACGGTGGCATTTTCTCTCTTTAAAAACAATCAATGCTTTCATTTGTGGACTTCAAAGTACACATGAAATAAAAGTCTCAGTCCTGCAAATCTGAGGTAAATCAAAGGACTGTAGTGTCAGAGAAAAGTTTCCTGGTTCATTGTCCTTCTTCTAGGTAAGAAAAGAAACAAAAGTATTCCCAGGCAGACAGGTGCTCATCTCGTTTTATATTTCTCTTCCAAGTGGCCCTAAACAACTTCCCCTGATAACTCATTCCAATATAGTTCTTTCTTATGTCTGACTGAACCTCTCCTTGCTGCTCTGCAGGCCCACTTCCTCTTGATTAATCTGGCTTTGGCATGCTGGAACTGTTCACCGTCTTCCATATTGTCAAATCTCATTTTGACTTCCAGAAATTCTAAAGGAAACCTTGAGAACTGAGTTAGGGAGTCTATGACCAAGTTTAGATACCATCTGGAGGTCCTTATCGTATCATAACATCCCTGATGATGTTAGTCCACCTTAGTCAAAGTCATTTCTCCTCTCTGGTTATTAGTATCTCATCTGTAAAATGAAATTAATATGAAAATACATTAAGATAAAGAATCACTGTACCAATACAAATTATTATTAAATCAAAGGGTCTTCCTGGAAATCTTGAACTCTTGGGATTCAATCATTACTGCAAATGGAAAACAGTTGAAGATCCCTCTTCATACTGAGCTATTCATAATTAACATGAACTTTGGCAATATTGCTTAGTATTGGGCAGCACATATTTAAGTGCAAACCTATCTTTCAATACAGGCCCAGGAGAGAAGACAATGGAAACAGGACTATGTCTACATCTGGATGACCACTCTGGTATCATAATTACCCCAGGTGAATTGCCCACTCTTCCAGAGAGCTCACACTTTCTTTGACTACTAGTGTACCATGATGTTGCTTAAAACAATGCATTCAATTTTAGTCATCATCCAATTGGCCTTGTTGACTCATGGATTCTTCCACTTTAGCGGCAGTATTTGAGAAGAGAGATGGTATTTCTCCTGCTACAAAACCAGATGGATTTCAAAGCAGAAGGCAGTCGGCATCTTCTGGTCAGGAACTTATGATTTGACAAGGGTTTAACAGCCTTCTACACTGTAGCCGTATGGTATCATCTGGATAAGTGGACTCACTGCAATCTTAGACAATTTTTGCAGCTGCAGCATCACCGAGGAAACATTTCCATGGGAAAAAGGGTGAAATTCGAGAGCAAACACATTCTGAAGAATTCTGAGCTCACCTTAAGATAAAAGCTGCAAAGCAACCAGGTCCACAAAGAAAGAGCTTGTGGTCAAATGTTGCAGTAATATCTAATCCAGATTACTGATCTACTTAACAGAGGAGTTGTGACAGGACATCCAAACTCCACCTATCAGTTTCCTTTGAGTGCTCACGAAATTTCACCTAGTAAAGAGGTAAAGATTACATTAGGGCCAGGTGTTCTTTTCATAAGCACCTAAATTTGATGTCTAGCTGCTCTAAGGATGTAATCTCACAAATATCTGGAGTTTGACCTTTAGGGACAAGTGAGGCTGTCATGTCAGTTGATCAACATTAGATACCAAGTGCCCAGTTTTGTGCATAGCTCCACCATGGGAGTGACAAGAGAATAACAGGGAATATTAAGGCAAAGGGAAAGCAATTCTTCAGCCAGATATGTGATCAATTGACAAATATTTCTTGAGCATCTATTGTGTGCAAGACACTGTATCTCTTCTAAAAGACATAAGAGTCAGGGGTTCTTCCAACAAGGGGCTGATGACTGAGTTAAAAGGCTGAGACGTATCTGTATGAACAGATAACCAATAGTTCAAGGTTGTCTATAATCAGTGTCAAGTGATTCATATGAACATAATGACCAATGGGTTTCCAAGGTATAAGTGAACAATTCTAACCTGGATTATCCATAAGGCTTCCTGGAGAAGGTAGGACTTGCACTAGGGTGCTGTCAGTTGGACAGGATTTTGACAGGTGAAAGAGGAGGGAGGGCATGCTAGGCAAAGGAAATGGCATGAGCAAGGCACTGAAGTAGGCAGGCGCAGCGCCTGTTTGAAGAAAGGTAGCAGATCACCTTGGCTGAAATAGAAGACATTTTGAGGAGTAGCAGAAAAGAAAGCTGAAAAGAAGGAACCATGGGATCTCAGAGTTTGAAGGGATCCTAGGGATGATCAAATCCAAGCTCTGCCTACCTTATTCTCACATAAACACAGCTTTCCCAGTGTGCCACCAATGTTTACTACACATTTTAGTAATGGGTCCAGATTCCTAATATCTACAGACATAGTAATTTTCGAACAGCAGTTAGAGATAGGCTTTGGAGTTGGAGGCCTAGCTAAACCACTTGCTGGATACTCACCCTTGGGTAAGTGTATTTAACCTTTATATCATCCCTTATAAATGTGGATAATAGTGCACCAACTTTGAGTGGAGGTAGGAAGAAAAGGAGAAAGAATGCTTGAAGGAGACAGAAAAGGAAGAGGAATCTGCAAAGTGTATTGCCAAAGAAGGCAGAAGTAGAGAGGAGGCCAGGAAGGCAGAAGTAGAGAGGAGTCAAGGAAGGGGAGGTTGTTAACAGCAACAAATAAAGCAAACAGCTCAAGGCGGTTGAGACCTGCCAAAAGGCCATGGACTTTGACAATTTGCAGGTCCCTAGTGACCTTTAAGAAATCAATTTTCTTAAGCATAAAAGGTATAGTTTTATACGTAAGTATATACATGTAAAAGGAGAGAGGCAGTTTGTAGAAAAGGGAGAGGTAGGAGGGATGGGAAAGGAAGAAAAAAAGAATGTGTAGTGAGGAACTGGAGTTGCAGGCAAAGTCCCCTCCCTCATTTGCAGTGACAGGAGAGGGAGAGAGAGGGCTTTATTTCAAAGGGGTCACAGGGTTTGAGTGATGTAATGGCTGGATATGTAGCTCAGCTAGGAAGTGAAATAGCTGGTAGCTCCTGTAAAGACTTCCAACTCTACAGTTCCTTCTTGCCAAGATGCAGGGAATGGTGACAAAGGAAGAAAGAAGTTCCTACTCATAAAATATCTTCGCTCTTCCTTTTGTCTAGCACTGCATAGGAAGAAAAGACTATTATAATGCAATCTACCCATTTATAATACCATAAGATTGCCAGCTGAACAATTATAAGAGACTCCCTGTATAGTAAAACCTCATTAATTTGGACCACACTAATTTGGAATTTGTGGTAATTTAACCCGGGCTGGAGTTACCTTTATACTACTTACAACGAAAGGGTTCACTACGCAAATAATGCGAAAAAGATTGCAAGGGAGCTAATTTAGCCTGCCAGGGGCCTATTTCACCTATTTTAAAGAACATACTGTTTTTTAAGAACTTCAGCATATTCATTATCTGAATGTAAATTGATTCTGCTAATTATAGATTAGCATAATCTACTGCTAAAATCCTGTATCTGCAACAGTTACTTTGCTCTCACTGAATACACTCATTAGAAATAAAACTGCAATTCTTTAAAGTTAGATCACAATTCAGATGAACGCATATGTACTCCTTCCCCACCCTCACACGCTAACAGTTCAGGAGGTATTACTGTGAACTAGCACATCACTTATCATGAACACAATGGAAAAACTAATAAGTGATCAATAAAGGCCTCAGAGCAAAACAGATGTCTTAAAGTTGATGCCCTAAATCCTGTAACACTCTCCAGCGTAGGTTCTCTTACAGCTGATTTGCCTCTTACTTAACATACTAACCTGATCCACCAACTTGGAAAGCAGGCTGTTTTTTGTTTTTTTTTTTTTAAAGTTCATAACTAACTAGAAGGAGAAAAAAGGCTGCTACATGAACGCACACTGAGAGAACTAGAAGTGGCTGCAGACTGCAGAAAGGAGACAGGACATGTATAAAATGTGGCTGTAATAACTAAAAAAACACCACAATCTAGAACAACTCAGTGTAGAGTTAAAAGGCCTATTTCCTTAGAAACCTTGAAAACTATAATAGAGTATTAGAGTGCAGTACAATAACCAATGACTGGAATTACACCTCTAAATGATCAAGAAAAGTTGAAATTATGTTGAATATATGCCTTAAAAAGGCAGACAACTTTATACACACATACATATATGATTTCTATCTATAATGGTTAACCTAAAAATGTGAAATGTATTGACACTCAAAAATATGAAGTTCATAGTATTATATAATAATAATGATAAAATAACAGCAACATTTATTAAGTGATTACTGTGTGCAGATCTCATGCTAAGCACTTTACCTATTAATTTCATTTTATTCTGCTAACAAACCTAAGAGGTAGGTTTTAGTATCATTTCTACTTTACAATTGAAGAAAGTGAAACTCAAGAGTTTAAGGAACCAACCCCAGGCCACTGACAGAGATAGAGCTGGGATTAGGACTCAGGCCAGTTCCTCGGCTACACGCTAGGCCTTTCAATGCTCCAGAAAACACAGCTCTCTAAGAATCACTCTTTTCCTGAGCACTTCAGATAGCTAATGTTTTACTGTATTTTCGTTTTTCCAAACTCATATTTAACAGATATCTTGATTTATAAGCAGGAAGACCTCTGATCTAAGTGTCAGATATGATGTTATATGTTTGTAAACATGCTCCATGTTATAAACTGAATGTAAAAGTAATAGTAAAAAACAGAACAAAACAAAAACGAAAACAATATGACATGTCTTTTAGGCCCATCCCATAATCTCAGATCACTCTCTATATACCACAGATAATATTTTCAAATGAACAGCCACACAACAAAGAGATGAAATTTTAACATATCAAATTACCAATTAAGATCTGATTCTCCTATTGTTTCCTCACTCATTTTGGAGAAATTTAACATGAGAATAGGCCAATGGAGCATGAAAGAGAGGGGGTATTGCAGGGGAGGCTAAAAATTCAGTTGGCTGTTATAGAGGATTTGAAAAATCTGTTTGTCAGCTGTTCTAAGAGAGCTACGAGGGCACAAAACACATGTGGGCTTAGTGCGTAATGGGGGAAAGAGTGGTGGGGTAGGGAGATGCAAACATAAGCAGTTATGTGCATTAGAAACACAAGTAAGGGTAGCCTGCCACATGTACACACAAAGAAAACTGTACAGTGAAACTATTTACTCATGCAATTCTTTCTACCTAAATCAATGTTCTTTATTCATCTCTTCTTATCTCAAGCCTATCCATTCAAAGGACAACTACAAATGTCACTTCTGCCGTGAAGTGTTCCGTGATGCCCAAGGCTGAATTAAACTCCTCCCCGATTTGTGCTCCATATGCTTTTTTTTCCTTTTACACATTTACCACATCACTGATGATACTCTGTCTTGTTATTAGAGTTATTTATGTATGTGTTTTTCCCTCCTCTATCCCACCATGAGTTCCTTGAGGGCCGGGGACTCTTTCTCATTTCTGTAGTTTCTACAAACCCTAGCACAGTGCCCACCACATACTAGGCTGTAGGAAAGTGTTGACTCAATAGCACTGGCTTAACAGAGTGCATTATCACCTAGCTTACCTGAAGGAGCATTTGTTCTCTTTCTTTTCTTGCTTGACTCCCCTCCATTCTCAATGAGGCCTTCTGTGACCAGAGGGCCACTGGCACTACCAAACTGCAGGGGCTCGTTGTTGTTGGCAGGGTCAAAGGGCAGCTGGTTCAATCCTAAAGAAAAAAAAGAAAGCCAAAATCCAGACTCCATTGAGGACTGGGATGTCTCCAGATTTTATTATATGAGCCTCTAGAGGAAAATTCTCTCACTCTTAAGAGCCTGGGAGTAACAGGTGAACTCCTTAAAGCCAGTTGCCCTCTATAATTTTTACAGTTCTTGTTGACAAGTATAGAATTAAAATATAGGCTTTTATAGGACTGTGGCTCTTGCATTTGTAAATTCCCTACTGTTTCTGGGAAATTAACATTTTTGCCCACAAGCTATTAATTGTCTTCTACTTCCTCCCTTAAAGAGATAGGATACTCTTTAACTGTGGCTATGGTTGGTCCCACTCTTCCTTTGAAAAAACTTGGCCACGTGTTCCTTAGATTATCTGTTGACATCTTTCCAAGGGTTGTTGAATTGATGCAGATATAATCATTAGACTATCCTGGTGTTAAAGTCACTTCCAACCATAATATAGAGGTTTCCAAAGAAGCACACCATAACTTCACAGCAAATAAGAAAAGGAAACAAAGATACAGAACTCGCAAGGGGGTTATTTAGTAGTTGGAGTGATGGGGAGTTACGACCCAGGTTTGGGTAGTGTTAATTCCATCCTCTTCAAATAATGTCAGAAGCATGGTCACTTTACTAGTTGCTGCTGCACCATATAAAATGGCAAAAGGCATTTTCTACTCTCCAAGTCTTACACGGTTCAGCAAGGGACGAGTAGAGAGACTTTCTTACTCCTTTGGCAGCAGCACCTAGAATTTCAAGTGTTTCAATTAAAACTTCATGAAATGTGGAATCAAAAGCTTTGTCAAAACTCAAAGTTAAGCGATCTCTCCTAAGCCTTTTATATACTAGTTCCCTAATCCTATCAAAAGAGGAATCAGGTTGGCTTGCCATGGCTCATTCTTTAACCCTCAATTTTTCTATGGCCTGCAGCCGTACAATTCTTGAGGCAATGTAAAATATCAATAAAGGCTTGGAATTCAGTCAGCTACAGGTCAATCAAGTTTCATTAAAATGAATGCTAAAGTTCTAATAAAATGACTTTATGTTACAGTCATGTGCCACATAATGTTTCAGTCAATAACCAATCGCATATATAATGGTGGTCCCATAAGATTAGTACCATATAGCCTAGGTGTGTAGTAAGCTATACCATCTAGGTTTCTGTAAGTATGCTCTACGATGTTTGCACAACAATGAAATCTCCTAACAATGCATTTCTCAGAACGTATTCCCATTGTTAAGGGATGCATGACTGTACTATTTTTAATAAAAAGTACCCCTATGCTAACGTTTTCAGGCCACGTAACAAGTAGTAGTTCTTCAGCAATCAGACTCCACTAGGTACACCTCCATTAAATGTCTTCTGGAACCCGTCAAACATTCTTCCTTTACATTATCTAACTAAGTGAAAGAATGAAAACTTGCTTCTGTAAGTCAACCATTCACTGCATCATATCTATGTCCCATTAAATCCCTACTATGACTAGAACTAAAGAAACAAACACCGATTGCTATGTATTAGAAAATATTCAGATCATGACCAAGACTATTTTCAAAGACTAGATTTTTATATAATTTACACATGAAGTTATTTCTTGTACCTGAGTAGTCCCAGAGTCAAATATGTGTAGTATTCCAAAACTTTTCTTGGTATTTCTTTCTGCAATATCATACTGACCAAAACAAGTTTGACGGAGGGTAGGATGGTATAGTGGAAACTATGTATGTTGGAGCCTGACAGATGAGGGTTCAAATCCTGACTCTGTCTTTTACTAGCTGGGTAGCTTTTGGTAATTCATGTAATCTGCCTTAGTCTTAGTTTCACAAGGTGTAGAAGGGATGTGATAACATTGCACAGGGTTGCTGCAAAGATAAACATACTTTGCATAACATATATTTAAAGCTATGATTATCTTATTATTCTTTTTTTTTAAAAGATTTTATTTTTTTCCTTTTTCTCCCCAAAGCCCCCCGATACATAGTTGTATATTCTTAGTTGTGGGTCCTTCTAGTTGTGGCATGTGGGACGCTGCCTCAGCGTGGTTTGATGAGCAGTGCCATGTCTGAGCCCAGGATTCAAACCGACGAAACACTGGGCCGCCTGCAGCGGAGCGCGTGAACTTAACCACTCAGCCACGGGGGCCAGCCCCTATCTTATTATTCTAAGTGAATTAAAGTAAACTTTCCCTGTAAGTTTGTAAGTTCTTCTAAGGAGGATCTCGATCTCTCTCGATCTCTGTCCCCCCCACACAACTGTATCCTTGGTGCCTAGCACCATGTCTGGCATGTAGTGAGTGTTGAATGAATGCTCAATAGGTGCGAGTAGGTAACTCATTGTATTAACGCACGTAGTAGTTAAACACTTGACAGCTGATAATCAAGAATTAATGCCACAACTTAAAAGTTCTGGTGCTGATTATATTAACATTACTTAAACTAATTAGATTTCAAATGCAGTTCCACTATTTGAGTACTATACTGCAGGATGGTGACATCTTGATCAAAAGGAATGCTCAGAGATTAAAAGGTTCTGATTAATGATGGTTAATCAGAAAATTTTATTCTTATTTTGTTTTGCATTTGGTAATTTTACAGAATAATATGTTAGTCCATTTTCCTTCCTTAAGTAGATGACTGAGGATCTTACAGAGCTTCAGAGCCATGATCTGTAAAAGGAGGCTAATAACAGTACCTAACTCATCAGACTGTTAAAAGGATTAAATGAGATAATGTATGTAGGACATTCTGCATCACATCTGGCATATAGTAGATGTTCAATAAATATTAACTGCTTTTTATCATAATTTTGAATTTCCATTTTTAATTTCTAGAACTGTTAATGTACAATGTGAGGAGACTGGTCTGAATTTGCCCTGATCCAAGGATATACCCTTCTCTCCCCACTGAACCTTTTCATTGCTATTTGTACTTTTTTCTAAAAGTTGAAGGAGTCCAGGAAAAAAATCTGACAAATTAAAGGTATTCAGTCATAAGCATTTGACTATAATTGTACTTGCCTTTTATTTAGTCCCAGATGATAACTCTGGGGATTTAGGTATTTGTTTCTTGATACTAACGTACAGATTTTTATTTGGCACTGAATAAGACTGAGATTTCAGGTATTTTCTGTATATCCACCTCATATATGATCCAGATATATGAAAATCCTGAAAATTTGGCACACTATCTCAGGCCTTGTTTTTTATAGAAAAAGATCTGATATCAAGGAGAGAAAGACATCCAACTCAGTAAGCTGATTCATTGAATACAAATCCAAATTTTACGTTATCCAGGACCCAATACAGTCTCCAAAGATTTGTAGTTGAGAACAAGGGATATAGAGATAGCAAAATCCTATGACATCAGTGCTTCCTAGCTACTTTTATTGTATTGTTTCATTCCTTCCCTAAGATAGCACTACATAATCCAATAAATCAGTAAATTAATAGGTACTTACAGGATCTTTTCTGTGTCATGTATGTGTGATACATGCCAAATGCTATTTTAAGTAAAAGAATCCCATTAAAACTATCTAAATTCTAAAAAGAAAGCCATCACTTTAATTTCAAGAATTGTCGTTGCTGAAATTTCAATTATGATTTAAATGTAAAATATTAGCAATTACCATATTGTACTTCTCACCCCAACTACAGACTTTATCCTTAAATCTCTTATGGAAGCTATATCATATTTCTACTAGACATGATGAAACTGGAAAATATTAGATTAGGAAGAAACTTTCGAGGTTATCTAGTTCATTCTTCTATGCAATGCAGGAATCTTATCTATAGAATTCCTGACAGGCCTAAATCCAGGCGGCACTTTTTAGCCTGGGGACCATTCCATGCTATCCTCTTCAAGATTCAGCTTGCTTTCCTTACCTTTTTAAAAACCATCATCTATTCTATTTTGAGGGTTCCTTTCATCTCCCTGCCTATGAAGTAGGATGCATTTTGTTGAATTGTTAACTTGCTTATTGTCCCTAGAGTGAGCACATGGGATGTCTAACTTTTTAAGGGTTCTACTGATAATCACTGCAAACAAACTCCAAGAAAACAAAAACCAAATGAAGGAGTCATAGATAATTAACAGAGCAAAGTTAGAAATTTTCTAATGTCTTATACATTTTTCATAGTCCTCGCCTTTTCATTCCTGAGGATATATTTAATAAAACTTTGAAACTTGCCTATTCATTTCTCCTCACAACGTTTCCCCTCATTGCCTAACTCCACAACATGCAGTTTGTCTAAAAGGAATCACGAATTGATAAAATAAAGGAAAATAGATAATAAACATTAGTGTTGTAGATATCTGCTATTTCTGTATCTTATGCTCACAATTAAACAAGTCCATCTTGTAACGTAATCTCATCTAAAAGCAGGTTGACTGGTTTAGACAGCTGACCAGCTGCTATTTCATGTCATGTCAAAATACAGATTATCTGACTTCATAACACACATGAAGTCACTTTAGAAAGTATGCATATTGGAAAGCGTGGGGGTGGGGTCCTTGGAGAATGACATTTCTCACCCAATGGAACCAGGGGATTAAACATCGCAGAATGAAGTGTGATTCTCAGTGAATCCTCCAATCTGCAGGTCAAGGAGTTCACATGCAATGATGTCTGCCATACAGATGCAAGTAATGCCTGGGCTTTGAGGACAGCACTGAAGAATTTTCATGATTCTTGTGAAAGAAGATCAATGATCTCTTTGTGCCCAGCTGCTGTTATCGTTACTGTGACAATTCACTTTACAGAGCTTTCCACTATCAAGTTAAATTAGGACTAACCTTCATGATGCAATCTAACACTTTTAATGGTTGCCCCAGGTTATAGTACTGAAATGTGACCCTTGGGTTCCTGCCACTTATTTGCAGCTGTGGCCCACAGACTTAAGGTGGTACAACCTTAGCAAAAAAGGAACACAATTATTCTCTGGATTAGTTCCCTTCAAAATAAAATGGATAGGTCCTGTGAAATCTGGTAAATTCAATTCAAGGCAGCAATCTCCAGACAGACATTCATGTTGAAAAAATAGAATATCAGTTTTTGGCAAAAAGAACATTGTAGCTAATTTGTGTATAAAACAAATTTCTGTAACCTGGGTCCTATTTTCCAATTGACTTCAGTTTAAAATCAGATATGGGACTCGATGGTAAAGGAAAGGAGAGGGTCTCCAAATTAGTTTTTAATTCAAAACTTTTGCAGAAATAAGGGGTGAGGGTAATGGCCAGGCCCTTAATGTGCTGTCAGATGCTTTTGTAGGATTTATCCATGCCTGGGAGCCCCTCCTCCTTCCTCACTTTAGGCGTGAAAACCTCTGACTTTACATTTTCAGCTCTCACTACCCAGCCGCTCCACCTGCTACTTCTGAGGGAATATTTACAATGTCTACAAGAGTTGAACTGCAATATCACTCTCCAGCCACAGGGGTTAACGGCCAAAAAAAATGAACATTTCTCAGTTCCAGGTCTTAGCTGATGTCAAACAAATGAAACCTACTTTGTCAATTTCATGAGTTCAATATTCTGTATAACTGGTTTAGCTGAAGCAAGGGTAATTGAAAAAGATTAACGGGTGAGTGAGGGTAACGGGGAGGTGACGAAAAAGAAAAGGGCCAAAGTCCTCTTCTGTTAAGGTGCTTGTTTGAATGGTGGTGAAGATAAGAACTTTCAGAACAAAATTTACGCTTAAGTCACCTTTTTCAAGGTGTGATACAGGTCACAGGCAGATTTTCATTTACGGTGACCCTTCAGCAACTTGTAGTGATTCCCCAAACTTCCTGGTCAGGCATTCAAGTCCTTCATAGTAAGGCCCCACCCATTCTGAGCTTTGTCTCCTACTACGCGCCCCAGCTTGTACTCTACCCCAACACTTCTCAAACTTTAATGTGCACACACGTTCCCTGGAGATCTTGTTAAAATGTAGATTTTGATTCAGTGAGTCTGGGTTGTGGTCTGCTTTTCTAAGTTCCCAGATGACGCTGATCCTGCTGGTGTGGGGAATCACACTGAGTAGAAAAGGCTGACACTTACGGGACTATCTAGCATTCATCGAATCATTCCAGTACTTTCCTACTTCCACACCTTTGGCTCATGCTGCTCCTCCATCTCTTTCTTGATTTCCAACCTTCAAAATACTATCCTTCCTTTAGAGTTTACCTTAGATACTATTTCCTTCATGATGCCTTTCCTTAATCCACTTTCACCGAACCCAATTCACACACAGCAATGGAGCAGGGCCTGCAGGGGAACTACCATTCATTGGCTGTTAAGAATGTGCCCTGCTTTACATATATCATCCCATTATTTTATTTTCTAGTTATTATTCCCATTTTACAACAAGGAACAGAGTTTAAGTAAATTTCCCAAGGTCACACAGCTAATAAGCAGTAGAATAAGGAACTTGGGATTTTTTAAAACACTATTCTTGCCTTCCTCAGATCTTAACCTGTACTTTTTCTATGACTTTTAGAGCATGCCTTGTGTTATAATTCTTTGAGTATTTGTCTTATCTTCCCCCTTCCCGCCTTGCCTTGCCCTACCACCATTAAAGTTGTAAATTCCTTGAGGACAGACTTTACATCCCATTTTTTAAACCTCTCCTACCCCAAGATGCCTGGCATGGTACCTTGTATAATATCATAAGCTCTCAAGAAATGTGCACTGAACTGAACACAGCTACAAATTTCAGTGGAACAGTTGTGTTTCCCATCCCAGATGCCAACCAACCTGCTGCTGGGGCTCATATTAAGGGAAGAAGGAAGGATGACTTTGGGGTTCCTTCAGCATTCTTGGTATCCCCTCCATCCTAGGATCCCTGAAGACTCTTTCGAGAGTAGTGGTAGACTATCATACACTCTACCCTTAACCTTGACTCTGCATAACTTCGTTCTCCCTTTCCAAGAGACAGAACAGTCCTTCCACTAAGACCCTTATATGAGAAAACACTATAAAAGAAACCCCACATATGGATCTTTTCTTAATAGTTCTATAGACACCAGGTTACAGATTCCTGCTTTACAAACTACAGTTAAGAAAAGGCAATCTCTAGAGATGTGCTGTCCGATACAGTAGCCATTAGCCACATGTAGCTATTTAAATCTAAGTTTAAATGAATCAAAATTAAATAAAATGAAAAGCTCAGTTCTTCAGTTACACTAGTCACATTTCAAGTGCTCAATAGCCACACGTGGTTAGTGGCTACTGTATTGGACAGCATGGTATAGCATATTTCCATCATCACAGGAAGTTTTACTAGACAGCTCTGCCCTAGAGTAAGACCTGGATTCAAACCACATCTGCCACTTACTAGGTGTGCCACTTACAAGGTGTATAAGACAAGTCACTTGATCTCTCTGGGACTGTTTCTGCAGTATAAAATAGGGCTGATAATTTTCCTCACTTCCTCACAGGGAAGTGAGGAAAATTAAATAAGAGAATGTATGTTTAGGATCTAGCATGTATTAGACACTAAATAAGTGTTAGCTCCCTTCTTCTAACCCAGTCTTGGACTTATATGCATTTGCCTCAAAAATGGAATAAGAAAATTTGAGTAGTGTGTCTCCTTAGGCCCTCAGACTACATTCTATTTATTGCTTGGAAGATGTTAGCCTTGCATTCCTTTTATAAGCCTTTTTCTTTCAGATAATACACAGCCATCAAGGTAAATCCTTAATAAATAATGCTGGGAGTAGTCAGTGACTGCTCTTTGCTTCCACTATTTTTAGGAGGAGAGACCATATTTGTCACCACCTTGAACTTTCCAACATGAAAGAACCACATTTTCCCCTTACAACTAAAATGCCTCCTCTCAAAGCTTTAATCAGTGCTCAGTTTCAGCTGGGTGCTGTATTATTAGAATACTGCTAATGGTGACACTAGAGCTGGAATGGAGAAGGACCATTTCTCTCTAAATCCATATTTTCCTATGCTCCGAATGTTCTCTGTTTTTCCTGTAGGGCTGACATCTCCCAGGCCTGATAAAGGTGAATTATTTGAGAAAAGCCTGAACTAAATCTGTTAAGGCGTTTGAGTTCCATGAGCAGGAAAGCAAAATACATATTTCCAACTTCAAGAAGAAGAATGCTTCAGGACTTTTGTCCCCTGTACAATTTAAGGCCTGGAAACACAGTAAAATCACATTCCTCAATGAAAACAAAGTTCAAAAAAATTGTTGATTTGATAGAACAGTTCAAAGTGACAGATGGTAGATGGGCAATCTATCATTTTCCTTAGGATAAAGTCTGGCAGTCTTCAGAGGAACTGAGAAGAGAAAGCTTTATTTTCCTGTACTTTAGCCCTGGGAACAGTAACAGCAATTACCCTTCTCTCCACATCTTTTGGGGTGGGGGATGAGAAGATGGTGATTCATCAGTGGCTGCTTTGAGCTGGCTCTAGGCCATGCTGCAATTCCTGTTGACCAATTTTCCACCTGAGTGACAGGAAAAGGGCAGGTTCCTAACACACTGACCATTAGGTTATCTGTTTAATACTTGCCTGAGAACGTTCCCAGAGGTACTGTATTATGGGTGTCTCTGTCTAAATAAAATAAATAATTGCAGATTTCAGAGCCTGAGGATAGAGAGTTGTTCTGGTATTGAAATTAGTGTCTATCTTGTCAGATACGTAATGAGGTCTTCCCTTCAGGCTGATTGATTTCATAAAGCTGAAGTAATTATCAAAAGTAAGCACAGTTCTTCCTTCAGAAACCACTCTACTGCTTTTGAAAACCAGCTAGTCAGCTGGATCTGGTCAGGAGCCTAGGCTGATCCAGTTCTTTGAGTAGGAACAGTTACTACACACAGAGTACACAAATTTCCTCTAGTAGATTCTTAAGATGCCAGTAAATAAATTATAAACAAGGTTCAGCAAAATAATTTCACGTGCTGTAAGTGAGTGAAAATTGAAGGAGCAGTCAGATAAATCTGCATTTCAGTGTAGGGTGTTTTGAAAGGGAGAGTGAGAGCTGCAACTCTATTGGTCTTTGGAGAGCTAATTTTATCAATTAATGTTAGAAAGATATTGGCATCCTTTAAGACTGATGGAATGAATAACATTTATATCTTTGCTTTTCCCAAAATTACACAGTGATTTCACCAGATTTCCTTTCTTCATTCATTCAGGCTTCATTAACTATTTATCCAATCACTGTGCTACAATTTTAATTACCTTCTAATTAACCAATGATGAGTTTGTGATTTAGCATTTCCTAAAGATAGAACTACATAAATACAGTAAATCTTCATTTACATGTTCAAAAGTTTTATCCTCCCTCATTCCCCCCATCCCATTAATTTTGCTATAGTGTATCATTAATGTTCTGGAGTTATGCTTTCTGCATTCCTGTCTTTGATCCTCATTTGAACTAGTTTTCCAAGAATGTATGATAAATAGCCCTGCTATTGGCTGTGAAATTAAACATACAGGAGAAAACAGAGGTTCCTGTAACATGCTAATGCATCTTTAGAGATCTATACCTCTCCTATAACAGTTCTACCTCAGGAGTATCAATCCCGGGTGTTAACAAGTGATTAACTCCTTTAGAGAAGTCCCTGGGCTGAAGACAAACCTACTACCTAGGGGAAAGCCAGAATCTACTCCTTCAGAAAACACTGTAACTATAAAGGAAAAAGCCTGCAAAAAAGAACTAATCTGTGTTTGAAATAAGTTTTAGTACTGTTATAGTATAAAAGAAAAAGTAGGATCTTAATTTTGCTCTATTCTGGAGTCTGAGGTATTCAATACATATTGGAATGAATGAATCAATGAAATAATACTGACAGATAGTCTCTCTCCTTATTTATCCAATTCATTCAAACAATTCTGTGTGCCTGGCAGTGTACTAGGCCCTAGGATTTCAGTACTTGATAAGACAAAGCTTCTTTCCTCAAAGAGATCACAACCAGAAAGAAAGGCAGATAAATACACAGGAAATCTGGCCCAAATTACTGCATCAGCTTCATTCCTTGCCACTTCCCCCAAGCATCCTTGCTTCAGTCATACTACACTTCTCAAATTCCTCAAACATGCTATGTCTTCTCGTGTCTCTTTGCTTTTTTTAAAAAAATTTATTTTATTGTGGTAATAACACTTAACATGAGACCTACCCTCTTAATTTTTAAGTGTACAATATTGTATCATTAACAGGCATGATGCTGTACAGCAGATCTCTAGAATTTATTCATCTTGCATATTTCAAACTTTATGCTTGTTGATTAGCAATTTTCCATTTCCACTGCCACTCAAGCCACTGGTAATCACCACTCTACTCTCTGATCCTATGCGTTTAAATATTTTGGATACCTCATATAAGTGGAATCATGCAATAGTTGGCCTTCTTTGACTGACTTATTTCACTTAGCATAATGTCTTCAAGGTTCATCCATGTTCTAGCATATTGCAAGATTTCCTTCTTTTTCAAAGCTGAATAATATTCCATTGTATATATATACCACACTCTCTTTATCCATTCATCTGTCAGACATTTATGTTGTTTCCAAATTTTAGCTATTGTGAATAATGCTGCAATGAACATTGGGGTGCCAATATGTTTCTGAGATCCTGATGCCAATTATTTTGGATAAATACCCAGAAGTGGGATTGCTGGATCATATGTCAGTTCTATTCCTAATCTTTTGAGGAACCTCCATATGTTTTCCATAGCAGCTGCACAATTTTGCATTCCCACCAATAGAGCACAAGGGTTCCAATTACTCCATATCCTCACCAACACTTATCTTTTTTTTCTTTTTTGATAATAGCCATCTTCACAGGTGTGAGGTGATATCTTATTGTAGTTTTGATTTGCATCTCCCTTATGATTAGTGATGCTGAGTACACATTTTCATGTAGCTTTGGCCATTTGTATATCTTCTTTGGAGAAATGTCTATTCAAGTCTTTAGCCCATTTTTCAATTGGGTTATTAGGGGATTTTTTGCTATTGAGTTGTAGGAGTTCTTTATATATTTTGGAAAATTTTTAATCCCCTATGTTTTCTCCCACTCAGTAGGTTTCCTTTTTATTCTGTTGATTGTTTTCTTTGCTGTGCTAAAACTTTTTTAGTTTGATGTGGTACCACTTGTCTATTTTTGCTTTTGTTGCCTTTGCTTTTGGTGTCATATCATGAAATCACTGCCAAGATCAGTGTCATGAAGGTTTCCCCCTATATTTTCTTCTAGGAATTTTTCAGTTTCAGGTTTTATGTCTAAAGGTTTAATCCATTTTAAGTTGATTTTTGTGTATGGTGTAAGATTTGGGTCCAAATTCATTCTTTTGCTTGTGGATATCAGTTTTCTCAATACCATTTGTTAAAGAGATTATCTCTGTTTCGTGGTTTTTGGTTTTTTTTGGTGAGGAAGATTGGCCCTGAGCTAATATCTGTTGCCAATCTTCCTCTTTTTTTTCTCCCCAAAGCCTCAGTACATAGTTGTATATCCTAGTTGTAGATCATTCTAGTTCCTCTATCAGGGATGCTGCCACAGGATGACTTGATGAGAGGTGTGTAGGTCTACCCCCAGGATCTCAACCGGGGAACCCCAGGCTGCCAAAGTGGAGTGTGTGAACTTAACCACTCAGCCATGGGGCCGGCCCCCATATCTTTTTCTCGTTATGCATTCTTGGCACCCTTGCTGAAGATCAATTGACAGCATATGTGGATTTATTTCTGGGCTCTCTATTCTGTGCTTCTGTACATACCATTCCCTGTGCTTGAACTATAATTTTCCCTTTTCTTCACCTGGAGAACTTTTACTTATCCTTCAAAACCCTGCTCAAATGTCACCTCTTCACTGAAATGTTTTCTATTCCCCAAAGGCTCTTTCCACAGGAGTACAGAGTCTTTTTATCAGAGCACTTACTGCAGGACCTCAGGGTTCATGCTGCATGTTTGCGGGTTTGTGTGTGATCTGCGTGGGGGGTTGTTAACATCTGATCTGTGCCTTAGAAAACTCAGGCTTATGGCAGAACGAAGGATGCAGTGGAGGTGAGAAGGCACCAGAGGCAGAGAGAGCAGTTAGATACCACAGTGATAGAGCAGAGAGATGACAGCAGTGTCACTTCAGACTGTGGCAATGGATGGAAAGAAATGAATGGATTTCAGAGATATTCATGAAGTAGAATCATGTGGATTTAGTATCTGATTGGACCTGGAAGTTGAGGGAAAGAGAGGAGTCTGGGATGACTCCATTTTAAAACCAAAGTCACAGTTCTGAAAATCCTGCAAGGTTTGTGGGCTTCAATATGAGAAAATGCACAATCTATAGGAAGCACATCCACAAAGCTATGCTGAAAAATAAAACCACTTCTAATCTCCATTTACCATGGCATAAAGGCTGCCAGGAAACACCAGCGAATGGCTTACTTGACCTTTACTATGTATTCTTAACAAAGCCTGTCAAAAGATATCAATCCCTCCAGAAAAAAAAAAAGCATAACAGTCTAAGAGGCAGGATAACATAGTATTGGGCTAAGGAGGGAGAAAAACGTTTTAATAATAGGTCTCAGACTTGGTTTATTTTGTCTACAGCATTCACTGACAAAAGTGTCTCTGAAGGTCAGGAATACTTAATAGATTCCTTTCCTTTCTCCTTTCATATTTCTCCCTCTTCTTCTCCTTCCAAACGACTCCTCAAAATGGTCTTATTAGAAAATCTTGCATTTTAATAGCAGTTGTCTTTTGGTTATTATAGTTTGTTGGATTAAGCTGACAATTCTCCTTTTAACAACACTCAAAGAAAGCTTGGAAAAATTAATGCTACGTTGTTTTCCTCCCTGCCAAAGAATATAGCAATGTAATTGTCTCCTTGAGAAGAAGCACTATAATCATCTTTAACTTTAAAGTAAATTCATTTTAGGAAGATGCTTTGAGACAAACAACTGACAGAGCAAATCAGAGCTCCTAGGAGATTGTGAAGTGATGGACTAAGTTGAAGAGAATGCCATAGCTGAATACAATTCTATGAACATTTTCAACTTAAGAGTTTCTCTGTAACAAAATAGCACTGTATGGGAGTTAGTCATGTTACATGGTGTGAGATGGGCCTTGAACATTGCACAGATTCTTAACATCTGAGAGTTTTAGGCACCCGAGAGGCAGCAAGCATACAATCCAATTATTCTGATTAAACAATAGAGGAAGCTGTTGTACCAAGCGAAGTCACAGGAGTGTGACAGCATGGTAACTTTCCAAAACTGCTTTAAGAAGAATCCAGGACTGGAAAAGTCCTAAACATCCTCTCAATCCAACTTATGTCACTGGGATCTTGGAATGGGTCTCAAAAGCCAAAGTGTTACTCTGATTTAGAAGATCATTTCTACTTTTACTCCCTCCCTAATTGAATCCATCTCCATCTTCCATTGTGGTTGTTTTGTTATTTTTTTCAGCCCCTCCCCCTTAGATGTGGGGAAATGCATCCCTTGGAGACAGATTTGGATTGGTAACTTTACAGCCTTCGTAAATTTACATGCTTAGAATTTCCTGGAAATTGGGCACCTGTCTAGGATGATGGTGGAAAGAAGAAATGAATTGCAATGAAGTAAGGCCTTAGATACCTGACCAAGCAGCCTAGCCTCCTGAGCAGATGCCCAGCAGGACAATATAGCCACAGTGCAGTAAACCAATTCTATTTAAGGGTCCTCCTCTTGGGATTCTAAAAGGCAAATGTTTACTTTGGTACACATGTGATCTACATCTGGTTTTCTACAAAATGAACAGCACCAAAAGCAGCTCCCATATTCTTTTGTTTTTCACCAGCTACTTCCTGCCTCGACTCAGTCCCTGACATCATAGATTTGTTAGGAGTGTCCCCAGAAGAGATTGAGACTTTAAGGCAGTGTGTCTCATCCTTGGCAACAGATTAAAATCACCTGGGGAAAATTTTTTAAAAATACCAATGCCTGAGTTCCACCCCCCCCCCCCCCCCGCCCCCGCAGAAATTCTGATTTTATTGGTCAAGGTGGGGCCTACACATCTGGTTTTTAAAAAGTGATTCTAATGTGTAGCCAGGACTGAAAACCACTGCTCTAAATGGAGCAAATGAGTATGCACTCCCCAAAGTGCTGTATTTTTTATGTTAAAACCAGATAACACTTGGAGGGAAGTTCATTTACTCATTACCTATAATATGCAGGGAACTGTATTGGTTGTGTTGTATAAATAGGTTAGCCTTAAACGTGTCCAGTTTATGATGCTTCTATGGAAAAGATGGAAAGAATGATTAGAAGAGTTTCTGACAAACAAGCAAAGAAACTGAAGTTCTGGGAAAAAATTAGGCAAAGCATAATTATAGGATTATATTCCTTTCCTTGCTCCAGGAGATACCAGCTAAAATACTTCAGAAATATTATGTCTGCTTTCTTACCTCCAGAGAAAGATTCAAACTGCTTCAGGGATTGGCCTCCAATCTCACGATCCTTGGGACTCCAGGCCAGTCACCCCTGCCCTCAAGTAGACCATTCATTTATGCCACTACATGCACAATGTCATGAAGAATGTTGGGAAGCATTGCATCTAAACTACAACTAAAATTTAATAAAATCAGGCTGCCGTGGTTTGCCTATGTCACCTGTCACCTCAACGATTCCTCAGTGATCCCACTGAACTTTAGGAAGAATTTGGTAAAGTAAAAAATGCAAAGGAAGCAGTCAAGTATAGTGG
This sequence comes from Equus quagga, assembly GCF_021613505.1. Classification (NCBI taxonomy): domain Eukaryota; kingdom Metazoa; phylum Chordata; class Mammalia; order Perissodactyla; family Equidae; genus Equus; species Equus quagga. The sequence continues at coordinate 19,309,019 of NC_060276.1, read as the reverse complement.
AAGAACAGGCCACAAAGACACAGGCTCTGGTCTCTGGTCTTCCATCAACTCAGTGGGGAACATTGGGCAAGTCATTCTTGGTTGAGGTTTCCTCACTTAAAAAACGAGAATTGAACCATACACTATCTAAGCTCTGAGTTTAAGATAAAACAGCAATAACAAAAGTCTAGACAGTGGACATTAATAGAAACCCAATATAAAACTCAGTAATAGGGGTAGAAAACAAGAGAGGAGGGAGGCCTGGAAGAATACCTTCCTAGTATCACCTACTCGAAACTGACTTCACAGTCAGTAAATGATTTAATAGTAGTACAGTGAAGGCACCCTGAAAAAATCAAAGCATTTCCGACACTGCTCCAAAAACAATCTCTTTAAGAATTTTGCTAATTATGAACCAGAACTTGTGAGGGAGCACAAAGTTTTTTTTTAAATAGGATATTTAAATACCAATAAATCTTCTAAGTAACTTGCTATCAATTATCACTATTTAGAGTACAAGTATTGTGAAACTCAGAATAAGAATCTAATGCAGAAATGCTAAAAGCATGTCCAACGTGTTAGGAATAAATTATCCTAATTGACTGAAGCTTTGCTCACATATAAGACATTTCAAAACGTAATGATGTAATGACAAAAACTCCTGTCTCCCTCTGCCGAAGTTATAGGGACTGCTATTAAATCTAAGCATGGTATTTGTGTACACATAAGACCAGGCAACAATTACAATCTAGAGATATTTTAAATTTAATCTTTTTTATTTATTAGTATTGTTATACAGCAATGAGCATTCAGAAAAAAAACTAATCAGTGTGCATTATGCAACAATCAGACAAAATACTCCTAATCCTCTGTCATTCTTTTTCCTTGGCCCCTGGGTACTCATTAAAGGTTAATTTATTTAAATCTCTCAAACATTCATTTCAATCTACTTTAATAAACTAATGAATCTTTGGAACTTTGCCTAATCAGCTTATGTTTTCTATTTTAATACATCTATAAAATGTCATTTTTTCTAAGCTCTTTCTTAATAGTTGTCTTCCCTCTTGGAAATAGGATTGTGCTACAGTAACAACCTGATTCGAGCATTTGGTGACACATTTACAACCTCATCCAACACACAGAGAATGGCTATGTCTTGCCTATTGCTCTTAAACACGGTTACATTTTAGAGGATAGTGAATTGATTTATGTTTAGTAGGATAATAATCCTCCAAATTGAAGTGGTCATTTTACAGTTTAGTGGGAGTGACAATTATATTAAAGCAAAACTTCTAACAACTTTGGAGCTTGTCAAATCCTATGAGGGTCCATCAATGAAAACAATTCCCTTCTGGTCATTGCAAAGCAGAGTAATGCATGGTATAAGCCACGTGGATTGGCAAATATAAGTGAAGTCTAGAGAAGTCTTCAAAAGAGGAGCACCATCTAAATGGAGTCTAAACTTGTACCTTAGAATCTGTTCAACTGTCATGTTAAATGTATTTTGTTTAATATTAACTTTGAGGAATCTTTCACATCACTATCTTTAAGTTGAATGTTCTCAGGGTGGTGGCTAACATTCCGGAACTGCACTCCACCCTCTACACCAGAATGCCAGAAACCAAAGTCTTGGAGCACTAGGACATTATTTCTAACTCCTGCTCTAACAATAACTGATATTAGCATCGAATTTTACAGCTTACCAGGGGCTTCCACAACATCTCTATGATGGGAGAAGGAATTAATGTCCTTGGTTTGTAGTTGAGAAAATCGCAGCTCAGGGGAGCTTCAGTGATTTACCTGAAGTCATAACATGAATATGTGCAGAAGCTGGAACCCAGATTTTCTGGCTACAAATCTTTCTCCTGTACCATGTTGCCTCACCCTGTGGGGTTTGTGTTGGGATTAATGTTTTTACTGATGTATGGCTCACCATCGATTAAAGAAAAAGTATAAATGTTACCTCCAAGATGTTTTGGTAGGAAATAAATCAAATTGATTAAAAATAATTAGGATAAATTATTCAACATATCTTCATAATATAGTTCGTAATATACTTCATTGGAGTGTAGCTTTACATATAAGAGCTGGAATCCTTGATTTTTAGTTTTGTTTTCATTTTACATACAAACTAATAAAAAAATGTATTCCCCACCCTTGGTCTGAATTTCAGGTATTGAAATTTTTAGCTGAAGTATATGTTTGACTCTAAGTCACACTGTTAAAAGTTTTCAAGTTGTCACCTCTGCTTTTCCAAATAGTAACTCCAAGGAATTACCTTTCAAAGTTTATTGTTCATTCATTACTCGTCTGTCCACCCATTCATCTATCCAATCATCCGAATGCCATTTTTGGAATGCCTATTTGAGCCAAGCAACAAGACAGATGTGGACTCTGCCTGAAATCCCTGCTTCCCTGAAATCCTTACTTCCTTAGACTAAGAACTCCTTGAAGACAGGAATCTTGTCATTCTGCACAGAACATAGCCAATTCTATTCGCAGAAAATCACTTAAACATTCTCTTCTACATTGAGATTTCTGGCTCCCCCTGCTGCCCACATACCCCCTCAGACATCTGGGAGTCAGGGGAGGAAACAGCCAAGTCTTCTTATCAAGCCTGACCTTTGGATAATGACTACAGTTCTCCCTTCTGAGCTTGCTGCTGTTCTGCCTTGTGGTCAACAAAATGATTCAGCTCAATGTGGCAATATATCTGTTGCTTCTTCCCAGATATCTTCTAGCAAGCTACATTTTTTTAAATGGTTGCTTCTGCCTTTCAGCATAGTGGTGAACTGTATTACCAAAGTACTATCTTGTGTGATTCAGTGAAGAGTTGGAGCTTAAAGATGTAATATTGATAAATTCGAAAAAACTGCAAACGCAGGAACATTCCCTTATTGCTGTCACTAAACAGATGCTTGACAGCTTATATTAAGAATAATAACTTATATTCAGAGAGTGTTCTTAGCTTTTCAACTTTCCTTCACATCCACTTCACAGCTCCCTTGTGAGGTGACCAGAGAAGGCGTGATTATAGATTATATGAAACTGTAAAGCTGAGAGAGGCTAAGTGACTTGTTTAAAGTTCCACAGCAAGCTAGTGGGAGAGTTGGGTCTCCCATCTATCACTCCAGGGATCAGGCTGTTAGGGCTCCTGGTCATCAGGAAAGCTGTATTTTTTTTTCTTATAGATTGGCACATGAGCTAACATCTGTTGCCAATCTTCTTTTCCCTTTTTCCTTCTTCTTCCTCTTCTCCCCAAAGCCCCCCAGTCCATAGTTATATATTCTAGTTGTAGGTTCTTCTAATTCTTCCATGTGGGATGCCGCCTCAACACTGCCTGAAGAGCAGTGCCATGTCCACGCTCCAGATCCAAACTGGTGAAACCCTGGGCCGCTGAAGCAGAGCACACCAATTTAACCACTTGGCCACAGGGCTGGTCCCCAGGAAAGCTGTATTTTTAAGAATTATAAGGAGTCACAAAAAACTAATCAGTTGTCTCAGTGCGTACCATTGTATAGTTAATTATTTAGAAGTGATTTTCTAGAAACAAGAAGTGAGGAAACCAGCATTACCATGTAGGCAATTCTGAACAAGAAACTTCTTTCAAGCAGCAATTGCAATCCTTCCAAAATGAACGCTAATTAAGCCCCAAAGGGTAGGATTTAATAAACAAAAACAATGGTACAAATATTTTCTCTGTATTAGAATCCTTTTCAGTTCTGCAAGGATGGAACTAGTTATGCCATGACAGATCTTTTACTCAAAAATAATGAATACATAGCTGACATCACCTATGAGGCATTTCTGTTGTTTCTAGACTCCCTTTAAAATATAAGAATATTGGCTTCACTTATATTTGACACAAATATTTTTTGTTGGAGCATATACAGTATTTTAAGAAGTCAAGAACTTAAAAAAAAACCAAGGGTCTTCTGATTTTTATCATCACTTGTTATTTAATTCTACAAAATAGATAAGCCCAACATTTTGTTTCTAAAATACTTTATTAAACACAATTACATTTCTTCGTCTTTCTAATCCTTTTCTTCTTAAAAATTACCTAGGATTTTATTAACTGATTTTTCTAAGCCTCTGACTTCCTTCTCCCTCACCATAAGTAAACCATAAGCTATATTACACACATACATTTTATTAAAATAAATGACACTTTTATTGCTTCCTGGACCACCACAAAGGATAGCCCTTTGTGATCCAAGTTAATTTACCCATGACGAAAATTCTTTACCTTTCAAAAACATGTTTTATAACATGATTAGATCTGTACTTCATAAATAAGCTAGAAAATGACGTATGTGGCTTAGTTACAACCCCAAATAATTAGATTGAGAGTAAGGAGATGAATTAAATGGAACACAGCATAGTCATCCTAGCAAAGGAGATTACAGATAGGAGCTAGGATAACTAAGATAGAGGTCAAACATGTACGATAGTGTTAGTGAATAAGAAACTTGTTAGAGGTGATTCGGAAAAATAAAAAATGCTGACCACCACCACCACCAAAAATTCCACAACATATTATTGTAAATGTCACATTAAATTGTTTAATCTATCCCTCTTCGGGGAGCAATTAAAGTTTGCCTGGAATAGCATATTTTCTAGCCCAATATAGTGATAAAAGGGTCTGAAAAACAGAACTTTCAGCACTTTCTTTAAGGGGTTGATTTTCCTCCCTTAATAGGAAGTGGGGTTTTTTTCCCCCCAAAATATTATACACTTAGTTCACCTTTTCACAGGGGATAGAGGTTGTGAAGAAAAATGAAATTCACATAGACCTCAAACCTCTCATTTTGGTGCATGGTTTCTGCCTCCTTCCCCATTAGAATCTTCACCAAAGCACTAACAGGGAGAAAAACTGACTGATCAAAGTGTCATTCTCCTATTCCTTCCCTGTCCAGCCCCTGGTAAAAGAACTACTGAGCAAGAAAATTACCAAAAGGCAGGCAGCAGAACGGAGAATAAAGAATACCAAGGGTATGGCGAATCCACAAACCAGATAATAAGCTCCTGAATAATCAAGATTTGACTTAAACCTCAATTGTTTCTTACTTAGACCCATCATTCTATACTTTTCTTTAGTGTCTTAAACAGAATTGCAGTTTATCTCTAAGTCCTTGTTTGGAGGAAATGAGGGCAGGGAGTGATAACCAAACTTTGGCACTGGGACCATTGTTAGTAGCCTCTCTTGGCACTCCTCTATAATTTCCCTTATCTTGGCCACACAAAGGTGTTGCTAACCTTTGTAGGAGCTCTGAACACTATAAGAGGTGGTTGACAACTGGAGTAGTACCTCTTGTTCCCTTAGGCAAGGGTGAATTGATTCATTAGGAGTGAAGATTCCAAGAACATCAGTCTATTGTTATATTGGCTAATTGCCTTTTAAGACTGAAGAATCAGATTTCTCTCTCAGTGCGTATACCACACGTCAGCTGTGGGGGATCTGCTCCTTTGCATTCACCTAAAATTCTTCTCTTTGACTTTGCTTTAAAGCTTTTCTCCTTCTCATTCTCTAATGTAATGGGGCCTCCGCACAAAAATACTATCTATCCCCTGAGTAGTTGATTTCATCTTTAGAATTCATTTCAATCTACGACAGGTTTCCTGCTATAGCTACTCTACCTAGATCCAGATCCATTTCTCAACTCCATATTCCCAAACCTGGTATCTTCCCTGCTACAATAAACCATTAGTATCTCAATTCCCAGAGATCTCACACTTCCTGATAAAATTGCCTCTTTCACCACAATTATGGTTTCAAGGCACCTGTGGACTTCGAAACTGCTTTTCCATGTTTTCAAAAATGTTTTTTCTACAAATAACGTCATCAACAAAAGGAAAACAGTTACTACTTCTGGAAGAAATTTAAGCTGAATGTGATGCAAGGGCAAGGAATAATAGTCTAGGATGCCTTAACTTACAGAAAGGTAGCTTCCTAAGGAAGATGTCTGAGCCGACATCAGTAACTAAGTATTCCTTGTGACCATGCCAACACTATTAGCACTTTTTTCCTACCCTGGTTGCTCATCCTGTGCTCTAGCTGCATTCCTTTTTGTTTTACAATTGTTTCCAAGTCACGTTAAGTAAGTACAGTTTCTTTCTCCTAAGTAGATGGCATCTTGTCTGCTCACTACACCCCCACACCTGGCTCAGGCATGTACACACACACTCACACACTGCAGTTCATCATACCACACTGTGTACTCCACAGACAGTCAATATATGCCTCATGACATATTTTATAATGGTCCTCTGGACACCTTCCCCTGGTAACATCTCATTCTCTTTCTACCACTTCTTATTCTCACTTCTTTAGAGACACGGAACTGAGGTAGACATAGTGAACAAAGTTACTGTCTTCTTCACTTAGGGAGCGATGTCAATGTCAAAACCCAAAGGAGAGTTCTATTTTGTAACGACAATTATTGTTCCTGCTTGTAGTTGAAGGGGAAGAGAGGAAAACCAAATTGGAAATGTTTATCCCTAAGCCTTTACCATAAAGACACAAGGAATTTTATCAGAAACAAGTGATCCACAGTTTGCCATACATCAACTGCAGTGATATGCTTAACTGGTAGAGTTCACACAGACATACTGGCATCTGTTTGTAGGTGATTCTCTTTACCAGACTGGGTAGGGCGTGGCCTTAGAGTGCATTATCACTTAAATAAAGGATGCTATGGATTACAGCAGATAGAACCAGCACAGCTCTTGCTCTAGTATACAAAGTTTGGCTGATATTTAACTTTTGCTAGGGGAAGAGGAAACATTTACAAGTTGTTAATGCCAGCAGCCTATAAGCACAGTTTCTTACTTCATTCAAACCTTTCTGTTACAGAACATCACCACTATTAATACTGCCATTGTATGACTGAGTAGGGAATTGCTATCTCTGACTTACTGAAAAAGCACCTTCCATTTAACAGATTCAAATAAATTTAACACCATGTACAAACTAAACAAAAGTAATTAAAAACAAATGAATAAGGAATGCATAATTGCATAAATATTTATATAAATTCCTCTGGAAAAGAAGAGCAATGAGTGGTCTGTAGAATGTTAAAATATTAACAAGGCATCATTAGGATTTTTTAAAGACGTTTTTCCAAATCAGCAAGGGGTACTACAATGTAACTTTTATCTTTAGTAGAGCTTGAGTTCTGCTTCTAAAATTACCAATGACTTACTAAGAGACTTCGGGCAAATCACTAAACTAGAGTTCTTGTTTGTGATTTTTTATTTTAGGATATTTTATGAAATATACTAATGGGGTCCAAGAACTAAAAGACTCTCATTAACTAAAATTCTACACATGGAGTCCAAGATAAAAACTACCAACACTAAATAGTGCATTACAGTTTACAAAGGTATTTCATATCATTTCATATTTAAATTTTATAACTCTGGGGGTTGGAGTAGGTAGACCAGGTACTATTATTATTTTCTTTTAAAAACGAGAGAACCGGGGTTTAAAGAGATTAATTTGCCCAATATAGCTTATAAGGAGTTAAACTGGTCTCAAGACTGCAATTTTAGTATTTTACCACCTAACTTAGTGCCTGACACATATGGGTATACTCAATCAATATTTGTTGACTGACTGAATGAATATATCACACCACCTCCCCTAACTACATTTACTCATTTGCAAACAGTCCTATATAGCTACGTTTCAGAGTAGTTGATAAGGTTATTTACTTCCCAATAAGGAAGCAAGACGCTACTGTGAAGATTAATGTAGCCATGTATTTTGGTAGTATAAGGCCTGCGAGCTGAAAAAGTAAGATATTCAGTGTCCAGCCACTGTGAAATTTGGAATAGAGTTGGTGAAAATTTTGTAGGATGTTTAAAAAATGATGGACCAATTATCAGTATTATTTTGTGGGGGAGGGACCTTTCAACAAGACTCAATGGGAAAAGTAAAATTTGGAAAAGCATTTGAGCCCCTGATAGGAAAATAACAATGCCTCTTAATTGTTATGCCTTTCATTCACAGTCAGAGAAAAGAAGTCCTAGAGTTGGCAAGGCCCTTGGCAGTCACCTAGTCTAATCATCCCCACCCCCTACTGCCATTCTGCTGAGAATTTTGGGGTGGTTGGGAGGGGATGTCATGTCTCAATAATGGGAGATTCAAGGCTAGACTCCAGTTTCCTTACTGACAGAACTCCTCATGTGAGCTGCTGGGACTCGTATCTTCTCTACAGGCGCCACCTAAAGAGATTTCCTATCGTCTTAAGTCCTTCCCTAACCACAGTGACCATCCTATAGCCCTACTTGGGAACATATGGCTTCCTGAGAGTACGACTTAAGTGGTAGCAGGTTGTATTATAGATAAATGCTTCCCTGGCCTTCCCAGAAGATCAGAGGTGTGTGGTAGAAGAGCAAAGGCTCTGGAATCAAACTTCTAGCATAACAATCCTGCCCTGCCACTTACTGATTGTGCAACTTTGGGCAAGATAATTAACTCCCTGAACATTAATTTCTTTATCTGCAAATGGAGATATTATCTACTTCACAGAGCTTTTGAGATAATCCAAGTAAAACATAGTCAACAGAGGATCTGATACATAGTAAAATACTCAGTAAAAATGTGTTACCTTTTACCCACTCCTCCTTACCTGTAGTTACCCTAGGTACCTGAGCTAACACTGGCCTCAGTGAGACTCGGATAACTTTCCTTTCATTCAGTTAACAGATACTTATTGAGCAATTATTACATGCTAGCCTCTAGAAATACAACAGTGAACAAAAGAGATAAAAATCCCTGCCCTCATGGCGCTCATATTCTAGTAGCAGATATAAAAAAATAAAGAAAATAAATAAGTAAAATATATTGTATGTCAAATATTGATAAAACGCTTTGTCCAAATAGAAGAAGTAGATTAGATCAGGTCTATTGGCAAAAGCTTTGACCTACTCATTTTCTAGGAAATATTTGGTGTCTCTTGTCTTCTCTACTTGTTTTTTTAAGCGCTAGGACAACAAAAGGCTAAGACCTCCTTACATAGTCCCTTCTAATCTTGAGGTGTGAAGATGAATGTAATAGAATATGGGCAGGTAAGTTGGATATGTGAAAGGGTCAGAAAATGTTTCTGGTCCATTGAATTAAAAAGAGAGCAGGTTCCAATATTTAGGCATAAAGCTGGAATAATTAAACAAAAATGTGCATAAAAGCACCACCAATTGGGTATAAATAAGGGCATATGCAACTTTGGAAAGAAAGGTCAAAATCTGTAACATCTGCAAAGCTCTCAGATATCTGCTACCCATAGGAGGAAGGATAGACCCCAAATTTTGGCAAATATGATTTGGGTGGGATAGTAAATAGCTGAATAAGATGAAAAAAGCCTTCTGGGAATAACCCTATATTATAAGGACCTCTCCTTAATTTGTATTCTCCAAGCACTTGCAGTTTCTATCACCTTATTGAGCAGTAGAATGTACAGATCTTCAAGATTTTGTATATTGTCACCCACTTCACAGAACTGGAGACTAAACTACCAATTTTATATCTCTCTTAGCACACCACAGAGTGCACACTTAACGGTAGGCTCCTAATTGCCCTAGCGTGTGATATAAAGATCAGTAGGTTTTTAGTTGTTCTCAATTAGCTAAGGCTGGTCAATATTTTCTTGAAAATCCTCTGGCCTGGAAGTGAGTTCCTGTTATGTTCCTACTGACCAATAATACATGGTGATAAAGGTGATAAAAGGAGCAAGTGACAATATTCATGGGAGTTTTATTAAGTTTATTAACAGAGGCATACTTCTTTAGTTACCTAAAGATATCAGAAAATTACAATTTGTTTCATGTTTGTTGGTAGCTGCACTAGCTATTCTATTACAGAAGAATTGATTTATGTGCAGCTGTTGAAAACACAATGAACCAGTCACCACAATTTTAACAAGTGTTGATGCTGGAATACCCACTTCAGATAGCATCTATAACGCTGTCATGAAGAAAGTTTACAGTACACTACCTAAAGTAATGATTCTGGTTCCACATTTGCCAAGATCAGTGTCACTGCTATAGTACTGGGTTCTACTGAGGTGGCAGTGAAATTTCACTCTTTTCATGGTCCTTTAAACAAGGCCAAGGCATACATCCAAGAATGCTGTTTTGTATTCTCTTCTTATGATATAAGCTTTATACCACTTGGACTGGGATAACATGAAGTTTATTTTGATTGTCGCCAAGTAAGTCATTCTTTATATTTGTCCCCCTCTTCTCATTCTTTATGTGTGAAAGTTGTGGGTAGAACAATTTACAAGGAAGATGACAGTTGCTGTTAGGAAATGGGTACATTTTTATTACAAGTTAAAATTAAGTCTCCACTCACAAGAAGTTTATAGAATGTGCATAGTGTGTGTGTTTGGGGGTCCTACAGAACAGATGTAAACAAGTAGCCATAATACAATGTGATGAGTATAAACAAAGTGCTCAAAAATGGAGCGCCTTATTCTTTGGCGACCTCTTCAGTAAGTCATATTTGTAAAGCAGATGGGGGGAAGGTAAAAGAGAAGAGAGTATTTCGGGAAAAAGAGATCACTGGAGCAAAGGCACAGAGTGCAGAGAGTGCAAAAGTAAATTCAAGGAAATCTTAGTGGCCCTGTGGCACTTGAGTATAATGTAAGAGGGTGCTGAGGAGCAGAGAAGTCATGCCTATCCTTTTACTTTGCTATGAGACTTGTACGCTATCTGGCTTCTTGCATAGTTTCATTGGCATCACCTAGAAGTCTTACAGAAGAATATCACTCACACTAAGATTCTCTAATGAAACAAGGCTACCAGATAGACAAAGGGGCAGAAAAATGCAAAGTGAAAAAGAAATTGGACAATGGAAAGTAGAGGAAGGATTTAAGGATGCTCACCTCAAACACACCTGAGACAGTGTTGGGATGTGGCAGCAGACCTTAGGGAGAGGATTGCTGTTTCTGAGCCAGGATTTGGGCCCAGACTATCAGAAGCACAGGCACATAAAAAAAAAAAATCTTCAAATAGTGGCTTTGACTGCAAATCAAGGGGTAGTTTTCACACGGAAGCAGCATACAAAAGGTAGTCATTTGCCAAGAGAGATCAGTAGCAATGATAAGGGTCATCTTTAAATGTCAAGGGCAGAGTTTTGTAAGTCCAATACAACTGATGGATGCATTCGACCAAGATCCACGTTTGACCAGTTCACCTCCACATAGTATACCTTCTGTTCTTTATCAAAGTAAAGGCATTTTTTCTGACTTTTGGAACACAGGACAGCAACGAATGGCTTTGGTGTTACAGAATAGTCCTGAGGCTTCCTCTCCAAATACACCTCACTATCTTCACTCTCTCTTCCCTTTCTGATCTTCTACAACTTGTCTTTTTTCTTCATTCTTTTATCTTCTCTTAGCTTAGGTCTTCCAAGAGCGTCTATGGGAACAGTTTTAGCAGTACTGATGACCCCCAAGGTTCAAAAGGGAGTACGGATGTCTATTAGAAGGCTTCCAAGAAATACTAGTGGAATTCTTGAAAATCTGCACGATCTGAAATTGGGAAAATTCTTAATGAATGTTTGAAATCATTAGAATACACTTAAACCATACTTTATTTCCACATACCATAGAACTTTGAGAGTTGGAATAGGCCCTGGAAACCATATAATACAATTTCCTCACTTTATATAGGAAAAAAAATTGAAGACAAGTAAGATGATTTGTCTAAGGAATATAGTTATTGATAAATAAACTAACACTTAGATTTCCTATGAAATTACTATTTTTTAAGGCTAAAAGTACATGTACTGAATTAGTTTCTTTTTCTTCATTATGGCAAAGGAAAGATATAACATGAGATCGACCCTCAACAAATTCTTTTTTTTAATTTAATTTTATTTTTTAATTGCAGTAACATTGGATTATAACATTATATAGCTTTCGGATGTACGTCATAACATATTTGGAATTCTGTGTAGATTACATCATGTTCACCACCCAAAAACTAATTACAGTCCATCCCCTCACATGTCAGCCTAATCACCCCTTTTGCCCTCCCCCTCTTCCCCGATGGTAAGAACCAATACATTCGCCCTTGCTATGTGTTTGTTTGTCGTTGTTTTTATCTTCTACTTATGAGTGAGATCTCCCTCTGACTAATTTCAGTCAGCATAATACCCTCAAGGTCCGTCCATGTTGTCACAAATGGCCGGATTTTATCATTTCTTATGGCTGAGTAGTATTCCATTCTGTATAAATACCATATCTTCTTTATCCATTCATCCCTTGATGGGCACCTAGGTTGCTTCCAAGTCTTGGCTATTGTGTATAATGCTGCAATGAACATAGGAGCGCATGTATCTTTATGCCTTTGCATTATCAAGTTCTTTGGATAGATACCCAGCAATGGGATAGCTGGATCATATAGTAGATCTATTCTTAATTTTCCGAGGATACTCCATACTGCTTTCCATAGTGGCTGCACCAGTTTGCACTCCCACCAGCAGTGTACGAGGGTTCCCATCCCTCCACATCCTCTCCAACATCTGTTGTTTCCTGTCTTATTAATTATAGCGATTCTGACCAGAGTGAGGTGATACCACATTGTAGTTTTGATTTGCATTTCCCTAATAGCTAATGATGTTGAGCATCTTTTCATATGACTGTTTGGCCATCCACATATCTTCTTTGGAGAAATCTCTGTTCAGATCTTTTGCCCATGTTTTAATTGGGTGGTTGTTTTTGTTGTTGTTGAGCTGTATGTGTTCTTTGTATATTTTGGATATTAACCCCTTATCTGATATATGGTTTGCAAATATCTTCTCCCAATTGTTAGGTTGTCTTTTCATTTTGTTGATGGTTTCCTTTGCTGTGCAGAAGATTTTTAGTTTGATGTAGTCCCATTTGTTCATTTTTTCTTTTGTTTCCCTTGCCTGGTCAGACATGGTACTTGAGAATATGCTGCTAAGACTGATGCCAAAGAGTGTACTGCCTATGTTTTCTTCTAGAAGTTTCATGTTTTCGGCTCTTACATCCAAGTCTTTAATCCATTTTGAGTTGATTTTTGTGCATGGTGTAAGGGAATGGTCTACTTTCATTCTTTTGCATGTGGCTGTCCAGTTTTTCCAACACCATTTATTGAAGAGACTCTCCTTTCTCCATTGTATGCTCTTGGCTCCCTTGTCGAATATTAGCTGTCCATAAATGTGTGGGTTTATTTCTGGGCTCTCAATTCTGTTCCATTGATCTGTGTGTCTGTTTTTGTGCCAGTACCATGCTGTTTTGTTACTATGGCTTTGTAGTATATTTTGAAATCAGGGAGTGTGATACCTCCAGCTTTGTTCTTTTTTCTCAGGAATCCTTTGGCTATTCGGCGTCTTCTGCTATTCCACATAAATTTTAGGATTCTTTGTTCTATTTCTGTGAAAAATGTTGTTGGAACTTCGATAGGGATTGCGTTGAATCTATAGATTGCTTTAGGAAGTATGGACATTTTAACAATGTAAATTCTTCCAATCCAAGAGTACGGAATATCTTTCCATTTCTTTGTGTCTTCTTCGATTTCTTTCAACAATGTTTTATAGTTTTCGGTGTACAGATCTTTCACGTCTTTGGTGAAATTTATTCCTAGGTGTTTTATTCTTTTTGTTGCAATCGTAAATGTGATTGTATTCTTAATTTCTATTTCTGCTACTTCATTGTTAGTGTATGGAAACACAACCGATTTTCGTTTGTTGATTTTCTATCCCACGGCTTGATTGTATTCCTTTATTGTTTCTAAAAGTTTTTTAGTGGATTCTTTAGGGTTTTCTGTATATAAAATCATGCTGTCTGCAAAGAGTGACAGTTTCACTTCTTTTCCAATGTGGATCCCTTTTATTTCTTTTTCTTGCCTGATTTCTCTGGCTAGGACTCTTAAATAAGAGTGGTGACAATGGGCATCCTTGTCTGGTTCATGTTCTTGAAGGGATAGCTTTCAGTTTTTCTCCATTGAGAATGATATTTCCTGTGGGTTTGTCATATATGGCCCGTATTAGGTTGAGGTATTTTCCTTCTATACCCATTTTATTTAGAGTTTTTATCATGAATGGATGGTGTATCTTGTCAAATGCTTTCTCTATATCTATTGAGAAGATCATGTGATTTTTATTCTTCATTTTCTTGATGTAGTGTAGCACGTTGATAGATTTGTGGATTTTGAACCATCCCTGCATCCCTGGAATGAAATCCACTTGATCATGATGTATGATCTTTTTAATGTATTGTTGTATTCGATTTGCTAGAATTTTGTTGAAGATTTTTGCATCGATGTTCCTCAGTGATATTGGCCTGTAATTTTCTTTTTTTGTGTTGTCGTTGTCTGGTTTTGGTATGAGGATAATGTTGGCTTCATAGAATGAGTTAGGAAGCATCCCCTCCTCTTCAATTTTTTGGAAGAGTTTGAGAAGGATAGGTATTAAGTCTTCTTTGACTGTTTGGTAGAATTCACCAGGGAAGCCATCTGGTCCTGGACTTTTATTTTCTGGGAGGTTTTTGATTGCTGTTTCAATCTCCTTACTGGTGATCGGTCTATTCAAATAATCTACTTCTTCTTGGTCCAGTTTTGGAAGGTTGTATGTTTGTAAGAATTTATCCATTTCTTCTAGATTATCCAATTTGTTGGCATATAGCTTTTCATAGTATTCTCCTATTATCTTTTGTATTTCTGAGGTGTCCGTTGTAATCTCTCCTCTTTCATTTCTGATTTTATTTATTTGAGCCTTCTCTCTTTTTTTCCTGGTGAGTCTAGCTAAGGGTTTGTCAATTTTGTTTATCTTTTCAAAGAACCAGCTCTTGGTTTCATTAATTTTTTCTATTTTTTTTTAATCTCTATTTCATTTATTTCTGCTCTGAGTTTTCTTATTGCCTTCCTTCTGCTGATTTTGGGCTTTGTTGTTCTTTTCCAGTACCTTTAGATGTGCTTTTAGACCGTCTATTTGGGATTTTTCTTCTTTGTTGAGGTAGGCCTGAATTGCTGTAAACTTCCCTCTTAGAAACGCTTTTCCTGTATCCCACAGATTTTGGCATGTTGTGTTTTCATTTTCATTTGTCTCCAGGAATTTTTTTATCTCTCCTTTGATTTCTTCATTGACTCAATCGTTCGGTAGCATTTTGTTTAATCTGCACATTCTTGTGGCTTTTCTTGTTTTCTTCCTGTAGTTGATTTCTATTTTCATACCTTTGTGGTCAGAAAAGATGCATGGTATTATTTTGATCTTCTTAAATTTATTGAGACTTGTTTTGTAGCCTAAGATGTGATCAATCCTGGAGAATGTTCCATGTGCATTTGAAAAGAATGCGTATTCTGTGGTTTTTGGATGGAATTTTCTGTATATATCTACTAAGACCATCCGGTGTAATGTGTCCTTTAAGGCCAGTGTTTCCTTATTGATCTTCTGTTTGGATGATCTATCCATTGGTGTAAGAGGAGTGTTAAAGTCCCCTACTATTATTACTGTCTATTTCTCCTTTTATGTCTGCTAATAATTGCTTTATATATTTAGGTGCTCCTATGCACCCTCAACAAATTCTTAAGTGTACAGTAGTACAGTGTTGTTGCCCACCATACAGTATGCGCATTCTTGTAGAGCAGATGTCTAAAACTTTTTCATCTTGCATAACTTACTTAGTTTCTTTGGTGGTCTGCTGAAGCTACATTTTTAGTGATGGCGACTCCTGTACATTTCTAGGTAACCTCCCAAGCTTATCTTATATGCAATCATATAAATATAATCTGGTGTCTTACTTCAAGTTGCTTCATTTTTATTTAATGAGAATAACTCCAGGTTGTATGGAATGAAACTCTCTTCCACATAGATTCATATTTAAAGAATAGGGACCTTGATAAATTTTATTCAATTAAAATAAAAAACTTCTGTTCAACAGAGGCAGCATAAGCAAAGTTAAAAGACAAACTGCAGACTAGGAGATCATATTTTCAAAGCATAAGGGATTAGTAGGCAGAATAGATAATATCCTTCAAACCAATAAGATAAACACTAAAAGCCAAATAGAATAATGGGTAAATGATATGAACAGGCAATTCATAGAAAAGGAAATCCACATGACCAATAAACACATGGAAAGATATTAAACCTTACTAGTAAATGAGAAAATGAATATTAAAACACAGTGAGACATCATTTCATACTCACAAAATTGGCAAAATGTTTTAAGTCTGACATTACAGCACTGGAGGATATGGAGAAACAGAAACCCTCACATACTACTCGTGGAAGCATAAAGTGGTTGTTATGGACTGAATGTTTATGTTGCCCCAAATTCATATGTTGAAATCCTTACTCCCAATGTGTTAGTATTAGGAGGCGGAGCCTTTGTGAAGTAACGAAATCATGAAGGTGGATCTCTCAGGAATGAGACTAGTGTCCTTATGAAAGAAACCCCAGAGAGCTCTCCAGCCTTCTTTTCCACCACATGAGGATATATAAGTTGGCAATTTGAAACCTGGAAGAGGGCTCTCACCAGAACCTAACCATGCTGGCACCCTGATCTTGGACTTCCAGTCTCCAGAACTGAGAGAAATAATTTTCTGTTGTTTATAAGCCAGTCCACGGAACTTTGGTTTTTATTTTTATTTTTTTAATTTTATTGAGGTCATATTGACCTATGACATTGTGTAAATTTCAGGTGTACATTACTAATAGCAGCCCGAGCTGTAAGACAGTAGTATAACAACTTTGGAGAGCAATGTGGCAGTGTCTAGTCAAGTTGAAGATGCACACACTCTGCAACCCAGCAACGCCACTTCGAGGTGAAAAACATCTCACACATATAGAGAAGGAGACATATGATGATGTGTACTGGAATATTTTTTTGTAGTAGTGAAAAAACCTAAAAAGCCGATCAACAAGGAAATGGATAAATATGCTGAGAAACAGCCATTCATAAATGAAATACTTTACAGCTGTTAAAATGAATAGGTATGTATATTGATATAGATAAATCTCAGAAATATTGAGTGAAAAAAGCAAGTTGCCTAATGATACACACAGTATGATATAAATTTTGTAAACACTAAAACTATGCCAAATACTGTTTCTAGATGCATACGTGTACAAACACATGAATGGGAAAGATGTACGCCTACTTTGGGATGGTAGTTCCTCTGGGGAGGAAGGGAGAAAAATGTGATCAAGGAGGGGCACAGAGTAAACTTTAACTGATCAACAACATCTGTATTCTTAAAGAATTGGAAATAAATATGGAAAATATTAATGTTTGGTAACTCTGTATGGTGGGTATAACTGTATACCATGTTTTCCTCTCTATTTGAAGTTTTTGATAATACAATACTTTTATGAAAGAATAGAGAAGTACATTTCCTTTACAACTATTGATGCTCACATTCAAAAACTAAAGTTAGCTATATGGTAGACATTATGTTAACTCTGAACGCTGTTTTGTCAACCATCAGCTTACGCAGTCCAAATCAAGAGAGAGTTGGGCTTAGAGGCCCCTTTTTATTTTAAATAAAGTCCCACAAAGAGATAAGCATATGTAATTACATATCATAAACTTTCACTATATATACTGTCAAGTGCATAACAGGATCACATTTTAAATCCTTGATTTGTTGTGCCTCAAAAGTATGTGCAGACATAACTCCATGTCCAAGCCAGTGAGATAAGCCACCATGCCCTTTGTTAATTACAAACAATGTTCTCTACTTTCAGGTAAACTTTGCTGTGCCTTGATTAGGTCCAGACCTTAAATTGGAGGGTAAACTGTCTTTAGTTTGAGGAAAATACAAGGCAAATGGTGTAGAAAAATTCTTAAAAGTCAACAAGAAATAGTTCAAACATACACAATTGAAAGCTATGTAGTAGCCAGAGCTCAGTGAAGAAGAAAACCCTAGAAAGTTTGGGAGGGAAATGACTTCAACTAATTTTAGAAAGTGATTTACGTGGTCTTAAAAATGGTTTATAAATAAATGGTCACTATTGAAATCACATTGACTAGTGGTTTCTGAGTTCATGTTAATATCAGGAAATTATACATGCTTGCTGGGGCTTATAGAGATAAAACAGACTGTGTGTTGATGGACACAACTCTCTACTAATAGACTAGTTAACCCAACCAAAATGCAGAAACTCATTAAAAGCATTTAAATTCATGTTAAATGCAAATATGCAATTATCTGCAATTGTGGTAACTAAAATAAACAATACTCAGAACCATAAGAAGGCCCTAATAAAACATTTGAGATTGAGAATGTGACTTTTAGGAGTTAGACTAGTAATCAAAGAGCAAAACTAGTTCATGCTAGGGCAGGGTTTCATTCACACAGTATATCCAGGATCAGAGACAATAATCCATAAGGTCTGAAAAGCCATGAAGTTCCTCTAAATTTAAGTACAGCTACCTAAAAATGGGCTAATTTCTAAATGTGGATACATGCTCCAAAATACTACAAAGCTTTGCAGTGATACTGTACCCTCTGATTGGAATACTCTTCCCCATTTCTCTTTGCTAGGCTACAATGACTCATTCTTTAAGTCTCAGCAAGAACATCATTTCCATGGGAATTCTTTTTACCTTCTCTACCCTCTACATCTCAGGTTCTGTACTCCTGCTAGGTATTCTATTACACTCTGACAGTCACCCATTACAGTACTTAAACTTTATTTTAACTGTTTGCTGTCTTCCTTACTAGCCCAGAAGCTTGTGAGCCAAGAATCAATCCTGTCTTGATTATTACAGTTTTTCCTTAGCAAAGCACAATACCCGACACATAGTAGGAACAGGTCAAATGTCTGCTGAATACCTTGATGAATAAATGGGTGGATGCATAGATAGCCAGATATACGTATATGAATGTGTGATCAAATTCTCCAGAGTGCAAAGTAACCATTTTTTTAAAGTATATTAGATAATATGACAGTTTGTGTGTGTGTGTGTGTGTGTGTGTTTCTTTAAATTTCATGGTGATGGGGTGTATTATGCATATGTTTATGGGGAGGGAGAGACTTTCTAAAAACACAAATACCAGTATGCCTAAAAAATTCCTGAGGAGTCATAATTTTTCAGATTTATGTATTTATGCTCAAACTGCTCCCATCCATGTTTCATTTATTCCTACAATCTCCAAGCAAAATAGATAAGGAGAGATATTATCATTGTCATTTTTCTGAAGGGGAAATGGATTGAGCAGTGAAGTGAACTTGCCCAACTACAAATGGTATCCCAATATCTGAGTTGATGCTCCAGCCACTAGAACAGTGTATCCTGGTAAGATCACAATTATTATCACAATCTTTTTAGAGTGCAAGAAACAGATATGGGCAAATGTCTGAGACAGAAAGAGAGCCCATAATTCATACTGACTAATCTGCTTTCCAGGCTCTAGTAAAGGTAATTTAGCTTCTGAGCTCATGTTACTTATTTAACTAGCACATACAAGGGGATATTAGGGCTGAGATGGAAGCTTACTTTTCATTTTTAAGTTGATAAAATTTTGCATTAACATTGATCATTCAGTTTAGTAGAAGAAATCAGCAGGCTGATAATAGGAAATGCATTTAACAAGAATGACCAAGATTTCAGCTGGAAGAATTAAATCTAATATTTTTCTGAAATATAATTGATTAGAAAAAAAAGTTGAGTCTGATTTATCTTTGTAATTAATGCCCTGTGGAAAATAACATTGAGATTAAAACACCTATATTAACTGAGCTCCTTTTTGAGCCCTATAAGGTCTAGTTTGATTATCATTACATGAAAGCATTGAAATGAGCTGCCCTCCTCCATATTTCTTTTCCTTAAAAAAATCAATACAATTCAGTAAGGTGTTTTTAAACCTGGGAAGCAGAGTAGATGCTGCTCACAAAGCAATACTGAGGGTCAGCTATAAATAAGCTTTTATTACATTTTCAGCCTCACATGATGCCTTTCCATCAAGGGGCTCAAGGACCTTACTGGAAGGGCCACTTCCCTGGAGCTTGATCAGCAGGGATCCGTGGAAGGTGCCTTTGTCCAGACATGAAAGGCAATGGTGACCTTCTTAGACTGAGAGAGGAGATCAGGCATACTATTGTCTTGGGTTCTATTAACCCATTCTTACTGGCAGACAATATTCAAACTATAAAGGAAGATTTCAATGTTAAAAGAAATCTATGTGTGGGGCCAGCCCAGTGGTGTAGCAGTTAAGTTTGCACGCTCCGCTTCAGTGGCCCAGGTTTGCCAGTTCAGATCCCGGGTGTGGACCTAGGCACCACTTATCAAGTCATGCTGTGGCAGGCGTTGGGATTGTAATAATGGCTAACATTTATTGAGGGCACAGTACAGGC